>NC_090352.1:2169265-2207951 GCF_035084215.1 Heptranchias perlo | reverse complement strand
GGAGGTGTACAGTGATGTTCCCCAGGGGTCAGTGCTGGGACCACTGCTTTTCTTGATAATATACTAATGACTTGGACTTGGGTGTACAGGGCACAATTTCCAAATTTGTAGGTGACACAAAACTTGGAAGGGTAGTGAACAGTGAGGAGGATAGTGATAGACTCCAAGAGGATATAGACAGGCTGGTGGAATGGGCAGACACATGGCAGATGAAATTTAATGCAGAAAAATGCGAAGTGGTACATTTCGGTAGGAAGAATGAGGAGAGGCAATATAAACTAGAGGGCACAATTCTAAAAGGGGTACAGGAACAGAGAGATCTGGGGGTATATGTACACAAATCGTTGAAGGTGACAGGGCAGGTTGAGAAGGCAGTTAAAAAAGCATATGGGATCCTGGGCTTTATAAATAGAGGCATAGAGTACAAAAGCAAGGAAGTCATGATAAACCTTTATAAAACACTGGTTCAGCCACAACTGGAGTATTGTGTCCAGTTCTGGGCACCGCACTTCAGGAAAGATGTGAAGGCCTTAGAAAGGGTGCAGAAGAGATTTACTAGAATGATTTCAGGGATGAGGGACTTTAGTTACGTGGATAGACTGGAGAAGCTGGGGTTGTTCTCCTTAGAACAGAGAAGGTTGAGAGGAGATTTGATGGAGGTGTTCAAAATCATGAAGGGTCTTGACAGAGTAGATAGAGAGAAACTGTTCCCATTGGCGGAAGGGTCAAGAATCAGAGGACATAGATTTAAGGTGATTGGCAAAAGAACCAAAGGTGACATGAGGAGAAACTTTTTTACACAGCGAGTGGTTAGGATCTGGAATACACTGCCCGAGGGGGTGGTGGAGGCAGATTCAATCATGGCCTTCAAAAGGGAACTGGATAAGTACTTGAAAGGAAAAAATGTGCAGGGCTATGGGGATAGGGCGGGGGAGTTGGACTGCTCTTTCATAGAGCCGGCACAGACTCGATGGGCTGAATGGCCTCCTTCCGTGCTGTAACCTTTCTATGATTCCATGATTCAATTGCTGATCTTTTAGTTCCCTGCCACTTTCAATGAGTTCCAGAATCCCCACAAATAACTCAATCATTCTGGCTGCAATAAGTATCAACAGCACTGAATGGTTTGGTGGCAGGAGTGAAGATGTTTGACTCAGGCCTCACTGTATTACCTGCGGAGGATGTAGTGCTTGGAGTTTCCGAAGGCAAAGTCTGCAGGAAGTTTTCCAGAGGAACATGTGCGAGAGGCTCCAGCACCTGGAGTTCCTTCTGTCTGCCGTGCGAGACAGTGACAGCAGGATCAGGATTAGTACACATCTTATCTGGGACTCTGGTTGCACCTGAGGCAGTGAAGATAACATGAAGTTAGTGCATTCAATGTGCCCCAGTACATAGTCACCCTTGAGACATGCTTCTCACGCACTTTAAACGAATCCCTAGGATTTACTATTCACCGTCAGCTTGGAATCACAGGGAATCATTTCTACATCTGATAGGGTAGATAGAGAGAAACTATTTCCTTTGTTGGGGGAATCCAGACCAAGGGGGCACAATCTTAATATTAGAGCTAGGCTGTTCAGGAGCAAATTCAGGAAGCACTTTTTCACACAAAGGATACTGGAAATCTGGAACTCTCCCCCTCAAAAGGCTGTGGATGCTGGGGATCAATTGGAGCTTTCAAGACCGTGATCGATGGATTTTTATTAGGTAAGGGTATCAAGGGATATGAAGCAAAGGTGGGTAATTGGAGTTGGGGTACAGATCAGCCATGATCTGCTTGAATGGTGGAGCAGGCTCGAGGGGCTGAATGGCCTCCTCCTGTTCCTCCTGTCCCTACAGATACATGATGGGACCATCAGAATTCCTTCTTGTTACTTTACTTGGATATTGTAGTCATGAGGTCGAGGGATGTTAGTGCGGGGGAACGGTACACATTCAGTGTGAGCATCAAACTCTTCCAGGTCAGGGAGCGCATCAAGCAAAATATTGGGGATTCTGGAATAAAATCAGAAAATGCTGGAAACACTCAGCAGGTCAGGCAGTGTCTGTGGAGAGAGAAACAGAGTTAGTGTTTCAGGTCGATGACCTTTCGTCAGAACTGGAAGATGTTAAAGGTGAGCAAGTAGGGGGTGAGATCGGGCCGAGTAGCACCTGTTTTTTTAGGTGCTACCCGGACAACTAAGCTTTGAAAATGGAGTCGGCGATGTGCGCACACATTTCGGACAGGAAGTGCGCAGGACGCCATCTTTGCGCGCACCCAATGACCACCGGCAGCACGTAGGGAGATTATGGCGCGGATCAGTGTGCAACGCTGATTTGAAGACAATACTGCTATTTTGGAACTCCACGCTCCATCCAGAGCATTGCCTTAACCTCGTACAGCTGAACAGGACTTAAATGGCGTGAAGGACCCCCCGACCAGTGCTATCTAAAAGGATGATGAAGTAATTACAGGTTCGTTGCTGGATTATTTCTTCTGCCTGCTGGTGCATTTGTATGTAGGTTTCCTATACTTGGATAAAATTTTAATGCTCTACAGGGAGTGGGCTGGCTGGCTGACAGGCAACAGCAAGGGCACTGGCGGAGTGCCAGGGGTGGGAGCAGGAATGCTGCCATTCTCCCGGGGCAGCGCCTCAACAATCCTGGTGATCTGTTGGAGAACAGATTTCTGGACTGCTAGGACCCCCTGGAAGCCCCTTTCAACAGTGGTATCCAGAGCCATGATGGCAGCAGACAGACCTTTGATGGAAGCTGTGATATCGGCCATCAGTTGCTGCATCATGGTGATTTCCGCAGCTGTGCTGATGGAGGTGACCACCAGTTCCATGTGGGAAAGGATGGGCTCCAGGCTCAAAGCCCTGCACCAAGTTGGAGCTGGACTCCTCCATGCTCCTTGACATTGTGTGCAGGTTTTCTGGCAGGCTTTCCAGTGCACCAAGCATTTGGTTGTGTACGCCCATCAGCCTTCTTCTGTAGCCTGGCCCATCAAAGTTATCACCTGACTCCACTGTATCAGAACGAGTGAATGACCTCGTTCTCCGGCGAGCTGGCACCTGTGATATCCGTTCCCTCCGCCCCGGCTCCTGAGCACTTGTGCCCAGTGTCTCACCACGTGCCGATCCCTCCTCTATCCTAGCCTCTAAACTACGGGCAGTGTCAGTTTCTGAGCTGGTGGCTGCGAGTGTAAGATCGAGTGACGGTGTCTCTTCTTCATCACTGTCTTCTTCCTCTTCCTCATCTGGCTGGGAAGGTTCCAATGTAACCCCCTGCCTGTTTAAAAGCTGGTCATCTGTAACATCTTCCAGTTCTGATGAAAGTTCATGACCTGAAACATTAACTCTGTTTCTCTCTCCATAGATGCTGCCTGACCTGCTGAGTGTTTCCAGCATTTTCTGTTTTTATTTCAGGTATAGCACAGTTAAATGCTCCCTTTACTACAGCCCAACAATTGCTACTTTTCAACTTCCCATACTGTGCCAATGGTCTCTCCAGGCGAGATTGACAATTTAGTGCTAGTTAATGCCTGATTAATGCCATGAACCCTGCCCACTAGGAACGGGCACGAGACTGTGCGAATTCATACAGGACCATTACAGCTGGCAGAGAGGGGGACTTTCATCCCATCAGTTTGGGAATTCACAATTCTAAGGGTATTTATTGTATGACTACAGTCCAAGAATGTTTGGAAGCAATTGATAAAGGGCATTAGCCTGGTGACGGAGGCAGCCACTGGATTTGGGCTAGAGATTTGACAAAACCACGTCCCATAGACCCAGACCTAAAGACCTAGATTGTAGCATCTGTGGAAGGATCCAGATCGAACACTAATTTTTAGATGGTGACCAGATTTGGCTGAAGAGAATATTTGAAGGAAGTCTCTGGGACTAAGTGATAGTTTACCCATTTTTTTGCCAATATGCCCCACTCTTTTTCTGAGGCATTGGCTCTTGGTCTATAGCTGCATTGCCCTAGTTCCCTTTCTTCGTGTGTGAGCCTATCCAAAGAGCGTTGGCAGCTATCTGACCATGGGCAGCATCATCTTTGAGCTTGATTTTATCCTCACCTGATACACACACACACACACACACACACACACACACACTTTCCAGAGGGAAACACCGATAGTGATCAGGAGTGGGAACCCTGGATGACGTTCTCTTCTCTCTGAGTGCTGAGACCAAATGTAGTCCCCTACTGCCACCCTAATTGAGATCAGCTATCTCAGCAAACCTTGGACCTTCTGGTCGGTATAGCTCAGTTCCACACTGCCTTTACCAACAGAATCATGGAGGGAACTAACAGAGTGCTATTCAATTGTATCAGAGCTCCTGGTCATTTCTCTTCCTTGTGTCAGTTCAGGAGGATAATAGTGTTGGTGAGAAATTGTCACCATTAGCTACATTGATATTTTTAAATATTGATCAAAAACATGTACATGACTGTTTATAATGTAATAAGTAGTTGGTCTAATGGTGTAATGTATGCACAGGGGTTTATATAAAACTGAACCGTAGGATTGTGTGGTCAGAGTGAGCATCAATCACAGATATGACTTCTCTACAATTGCCACGAGTGTTGGCTCCTAACTAATGGGGTGTTTTTTTTTATTCGTTCATGGGATGTGGGCGTCACTGGCGAGGCCGGCATTTGTTGCCCATCCCTAATTGCTCTTGAGAAGGTGGTGGTGAGCCGCCTTCTTGAACCGCTGCAGTCCGTGTGGTGAAGATTCTCCCACAGTGCTGTTGGGTAGGGAGTTCCAGGATTTTGACCCAACGACGATGAAGGAACGGCGATATATTTCCAAGTCGGGATGGTGTGTGACTTGGAGGGGAACGTGCAGCTGATGTTGTTCCCATGTGCCTGCTGTTCTTGTCCTTCTAGGTGGTAGAGGTCGCGGGTTTGGGAGGTGCTGTCGAAGAAGCCTTGGCGAGTTGCTGCAGTGCATCCTGTGGATGGTACACACTGCAGCCACGGTGCGCCGGTGGTGAAGGGAGTGAATGTTTAGGGTGGTGGATGGGGTGCCAATCAAGCGGGCTGCTTTGTCCTGGATGGTGTCGAGCTTCTTGAGTGTTGTTGGAGCTGCACTCATCCAGGCAAGTGGAGAGTATTCCATCACACTCCTGACTTTGGGGTGGAAAGGCTTTGGGGAGTCAGGAAGTGAGTCACTCGCCACAGAATACCCAGCCTCTGACCTGCTCTCGTAGCCACAGTATTTATATGGCTGGTCCAGTTAAGTTCTGATCAATGGTGACCCCCAGGATGTTGATAGTGGGGGATTCGGCGATGGTAATGCCGTTGAACATCAAGGGGATGTGGTTAGATTCTCTCTTGTTGGAGATGGTCATTGCCTGGCACTTGTCTGGCGTGAATGTTACTTGCCACTTATCAGCCCAAGTCTGGATGTTGTCCAGGTCTTGCTGCATGTGGGCACGGACTGCTTCATTATCTGAGGGGTTGCGAATGGAACTGAACACTGTGCAATCATCAACAAACATCCCCATTTCTGACCTTATGATGGAGGGAAGGTCACTGATGAAGCAGCTGAAGATGGTTGGGCCTAGGACACTGCCCTGAGGAACCCTTGCAGCAATGTCCTGGGGCTGAGATGATTGGCCTCCAACAACCACTACCATCTTCCTTTGTGCTAGGTATGACTCCAGCCACTGGAGAGTTTTCCCCCTGATTCACACTGACTTCAATTTTACTGGGGCTCCTTGGTGCCACACTTGGTCAAATGCTGCCCTGATGTCAAGGGCAGTCACTCTCACCTCACCTCTGGAATTCAGCTCTTTTGTCCATGTTTGCACCAAGGCTGTAATGAGGTCTGGAGCCGAGTTGTCCTGGCGGAACCCAAACTGAGCATCGGTGAGCAGGTTATTGGTGAGTAAGTGCCGCTTGATAGCACTGTCGACGACACCTTCCATCACTTTGCTGATAATTGAGAGTGGACTGATGGGGCGGTAATTGGCCAGATTGGATTTGTCCTGCTTTTTGTGGACAGGACATACCTGGGCAATTTTCCACATTGTCGGGTAGATGCCAGTGTTGTAGCTGTACTGGAACAGCTTGGCTAGAGGTGCAGCTAGTTCTGGAGCACAAGTCTTCAGCACTACAGCCGGGATGTTGTCAGGGCCCATAGGCTTTGCTGTATCCAGTGCAGGAGTGAATGTTCAGCTCTAAGGCCTGAAACTGCAGATTTCCACAACTCTGGTGAAGAATCGAGTAACCAAGGCCTTGAGAGACCAGCAGAGAACATCGCTGAAGCTCCTGCACACACTCTGTGCCATCAGCGATTGGCTCTATCCCAGTAAGAAATGCAGATACAAGGGCTGATCACGTTCTCCCGCTGCAGGGTCCCTTGGCCGCTGTCACGAAGACAAGAGCGATCTCTGCACTTAAAGGGATCAACACCATTAAAGGGGCAGCCACAGTTAAAGCTCTATGGGAGAGCCGGAAGGATTTTTTTTTTTGCAAGTAAAGGGGCCGGATTATTATCTGGTTGCCTTCTGATGAAGAAAGGAAAGTTCTCAAATGATTCCTTGGCCTTATTGAGGCATAGAGTACAAAAGCAAGGAAGTTATGTTAAACCTTTATAAAACACTGGTTAGGCCTCAGCTGGAGTATTGTGTTCAATTCTGGGCACCACACTTTAGGAAGGATGTCAAGGCCTTAGAGAGGATGCAGTGGAGATTTACTAGAATGCTACTAGGGATGAGGGACTTCAGTTATGTGAAGAGACTGGAGAAGCTGGGGTTGTTCTCAGAGCACTGAAGATTAAGGGGAAATTTAATTGAGGTGATCAAAATTATGAGGTGTTCTGATAGAGTAAATAAGGAGAAACTGTTTCCATTGGCAGGAGGGTCAGTAACCAGAGGACACAGAGTTAAGATAATTGGTAAAAAGAACCAGAGGGAAGATGAGGAGAAATTATTTTATGCAGAGAGTTGTTCTGATCTGGAATGCACTGCCTGAAAGGGCGGTGGAAACAGATTCAATAGTAACTTTCAAAAGGGAACTGGATAAATACTTGACAAGGAAAAGATTGCAGAGCTATGGGGAAAGAGCAGGGGAGTGGGACTAATTAGATTGCTCTTTCAAAGAGCCGGCACAGGCACGATGGGCCGAATGGCCTCCTCCTGTGCTGTATCATTTGGTGATTCCGTGACGTCTGTGCACCAGAGACTGTGATTTGCATGTCGATGATGATAACAAGGTTCAAGGACCCATTTAGGGCTGTCCTGGGGCTTGCCTTAAGTCACACACCACCGAACTCGCACCCTCAAACCAGCGCTAATGAATGTCGCCGCCACAGTGCCTAAACAGCAACTCTGGAATCAGTAATACCAGGTCTTTCTGGGAGCAGTTTGCTCCTGAACTGCACCCGTTCCGTTACAGGAAATCTCTGACATTCATTCGTGTGTAATTTCCATTGTGGCGTCCTGTTTGGGCACAGGCAGGCGCAGATACTAGAAGAGCTGTGGAGGGAGTTTGGTGCAGTGCTGTTCAGGAGGAAAATGGGAGCAAAGGATTAGCACCTATTTTTCCTCTGCATTGCACCCATTTTTTTGGCACAATTTGGGAGCAGGCCAGAGGAAAATCGGCCCTATAAATTTATTCTCAGGGGATACAGCCACATGCTTATCACTCTGCACCATCCCTCCCACCACACGGTGGATGATTGGGGGCATCAGGTCTCCATCAGGCAATGGAGTGAACTGGATCCAGCTCCATTAATGTGCCACATGAGTAAAATAGAGACTCACTAAACCTACTGAAGGGCACTCCAAACACCAATAACCACGAGGGGGAATGTTAACCTATTATCTGTCAAACAGAATGGCATTGTCCATGTCCACGTGTCGAAGGACATGCAAGCATCAAAACTGCCTCCATGCACACGCCCAGCATTCTCTCCTATCTCTCCAACACTTCAGCCTTGGTTGTGTCCTGCACCTATAGACTTTGGACCTTCTCCAAGGCTCTCAACCAGAAAATGCAATGGGTCCGGGCAGGCACTAGATTTAGTTTAGAAACACGAACTGCCCATGTTCAGATTACCACCCAAATAAATCTGCATCGCTCCGAATTAATGATCTCTTCAGATTCTGCGATCCTGCCGTCGGGCAGCTGTCGCATGTGCATCGGGCGGACGTCGGGCGTAGGTCAGGCGTCAGGGATCAAAATCAACGGGCATGACAATCGTGCTGTTTCTATAACGAGCGGCCAATCCGTAACTCCAGTTTTACCCCCCCACCAGGAGGCAAGTTGGAAATCTATCTCCACATGTTGTCCATTCCCAATCCTCCCATCCCAACCATAACCCGTTAACCGACCCCAATCCACAAAGCTCTTTGAGTCCATTCAGGCAGAATGTCTTCCTCTGACCAGGAAGTAGAGCCAGTTCCACAGACACTTACCCTCCGACAGGAAGTCACAGCTGCAAGGAGGGAGTGTGGGTAATTCCCGACTGGGCATGCTCACTGCATGAGCGCAGGAATTGAGCTCCATGTCCTCTTCACTATCTCTGCAAAGGAACGGAGGCAAAACTCAGAGAGGGCGGGAAAGCTGGATTTATATAAACTCAGCCTCTGCATGCAGGAGTGGCTGCTCGGTTTAAGACTTAAGACTTGACATGAATTCTTTAAAAAAAACAATGGCAAGCTGCAATAAGCTGGAAGACATAGGCCTGGATTTGGGTGACATAGCGGCGGAAACAGCCGGGTGATCGGGTGGCATCGACTCCTTGATTTTCCTCTCCCACCAGCACAGCCACTGGCAGCCCCTTCTCCGTCCACCGCAGGGGGAGGGGAGGCCCGGGTATTGGGCCCACTTTCCTCCGGTTTACCCATCTTACTGCCGGTCTCCAGGATCCTCGAGGGAAAGCTTGGTGGGAGTCCCCAAGGTGGTAGTGTGAAGACCCCAAACTGCGGGAATGGAGGGAGAGGTCCTTGGAGTGGTCTCTAACTTGGCCCCAAACCTTTGAACTCCTCGGCCGAGGCCGACAGAAACTTGGGCTAGTTGCCTCTTCAGGGCTTATCTGCCCCTTTAAGTGCCCCCCACCCCCCCACCCCCCCGGCTCTTTCGGGTGCTACAGCGGTGGTCCTGTTGCAGCACCCCTGGAATTCCCTGGGTGGGTCCCCGCCAGCAGCCTCAAACTTCCTGCCAGGTGCTCGCCATGATCCCTGGCCCAGGAAATTGGGCTGGGGTCTTGGCAGCGTCATGGTGGTGGATGGAAGCCCCCGCCCCCCCCCAATCCTACAGGGGCCGGATGAAGAAACTGCAGCCCAGTGTATCTGGAAATACCGTAAAACCCTAAGCAAACGGCATGAAATTTAATCACCTGCTAAAACATATTAATAATGTCGATCATTCACTCTCGAGGAACTCAGACGTGGTCAGAGCAAAAATAAACCAGCAAAAACATAGTGTTTAGTTGCACTGCAGTGGTGAACTGCTGGACCGGGAAAGCTTGTTGCAACCTGTAACCTCGTGCCCCCACGGGGAGAATGAGAGTCGGTTAGCTTCCATTGGCCCCTCACTGAATGAGAACCATCATCAGAACCGTAAAACTGTACAATTCCCTTTCAGGTTTCTGCCTTTCTTTTGCCTCCTATACTGAAAGTGCAGAGTCTTGCAGGCAGTCAGCCCCATGAGCACCTTCTGGTACCTCACCCACCAGCAGGCAATTCAACCAGAGAGGCATCGTAACTAAGACAGATCTCACAGGATAAATATGGATGAGGAAACCCATTCATTCATTTGGAAAATAACTACAGTTCCTCCCACCCGATTGTTTCTTCAATAATTCCAGGGTTTCTGCCCTCACTACCCTACTGCCCACTGCCCACTAATATCTATTCCTTGTGTTTGATCACTCTGTCTGAGAAAAGAACTTCTTGACCTCAGTAGGAAATTTGTCGTTCTTGAACCTGTCCCACTCTCATGATTTAGTTTGAAGTAATGTTCTTTTCCATGCCGTTAACTATTCAGGTCGCCTCTCATTCGCCTTCTTTCAAGGCTGAATAGTCCAAGTTTCTACAGTGTTTTCTCATACCTCAGTGCCCTGACACTAAGGGGGTTAATTTCAACTTCGGGGGTGGGGGAAGGGGAGGCGGGGGCACGAGACAGGCACTAAGGGAATGCACAAGGTGATTAGTTTTGTTTTGTGAACAGAATGACATTATTGATTTGATAGATTTAGATTTGGTGCTTGTTTATATGTCTGCAGTCAAGTGAGGGAAAAATCAATAAGTGTTAAATGAAAGAGGACAATGTGATGGTGACTGTAAAAGGAAAGGTGAGGAGTGTGGGACTGTCGGTGAATGGGGGCTTGGCAATTGTGGTTAGTGGACGCGCTCCTCAATCAGCGGGTCTCTTGGAGCTCGGGCAGAAAGGGGCTCACTTGGTTGCTGCCCCTGTCCCCCTGCCCCTACCCCTGAATTTATTGGTGCCCAAGTTAGCGTCACGTTCTGCTGAGCAAGGTCAGCACAGGCCGTCTGATTCACTGGGACGGTCCAAAATGCAACAGGGTCCTGCACGCAGCCTTGCAAACTCATCCAGGTGATAAGAACATAAGAAATAGGAGCAGGAGTAGGCCAATCGGCCCCTCGAGCCTGCTCCGCCATTCAATAAGATCATGGCTGATCTGATCCTAACCTCAAATCTAAAGAACACAAGAAGTAGGAGCAGGACCCGGCCACTCAGCCCCTGGGCCCTCTCCGCCACCCACAGGGCCTTGATCGATCCAAACTCAGCTTCATGTCCAATTTCCTGCCCGCTCCCCGTAACCCCTAATTCCCTTTGAATTATTTCCCTCCTCAGCATGTTGCTGGCGTGTGAGAATCTCACGAGGGCCACCTCCTGCACCAAGGTGGGCTTCCCGTTGGAAGTGAGCGAAAGCATGTTGGACTCAGTTTCAGGTCCTTGAGTAGCCGTGTAGTAAGTGGGAATCAGTTTAAAGAGCTCAGTAGTGACACTGAAACCTTGCTTTTTTTAAATCATATTGTCACTGCAGTCATTCCAATTACTGTGGTGGTGCTGTTTCTTTCTCCTCCTTTTGCCATAGTGCCAGAATGGGATTCCCAATGGGAATTCCCCTATATCTCTGCTATTTAGAGGAAGGAACAGAGAGGTGTCAGGCAGGTCAGGCTGGGTGCTATGAGTTTATGGAGATGGACCTTGTCTAATGGTAGCTGAGTCCTGAGGTGGGTCTACGGCAGATTGTGGCATTTCCACTACTGCATGGGAGCTTGGAACCTTACTTTCTGCCATGTTTGGATGTTGGGAGAGGGCTTGTAGCAGGTCCAGATGTTTTGGTACTCCTGCAAGGCACCACCATCATTCATGCCCAATCCAGCCATGTCCCTGGGCACTGCTTCACCATGGCTACTGGTCAGCATGACAACAGATCCAATGGAACCAACAAGATCAGTGAACACCTGCCTCAAGGTTCTCCCTAACTGAGCCTGTTGGTCAGAAGAGGTAGCCCGTCCGACTCCAGCACACCAGGTCTCTACTGCAGTACTCCAGCATCAACGGAGGAAGCTCAGACCATCCCTAGAGCCTCTGGCATGAAGGGAGTTGCTGCAGATCTCCTTGTAGTTAGAACATAAGAACATAAGAAATTGGAGCAGGAGTAGGCCAATCGGCCCCTCGAGCCTGCTCCGCCATTCAATAAGATCATGGCTGATCTGATCCCAACCACAAATCTAAAGAACACAAGAAGTCGGAGCAGGACCCGGCCACATAGCCCCTGGGCCCTCTCCACCACCCACAGGGCATTGACCGATCCGAACTCAGCTTCATGTCCAATTTCCTGCCTGCTCCCCATAACCCCTAATTCCCTTTACTTCTAGGAAACTGTCTATTTCTGTTTTAAATTTATCTAATGATGTAGCTTCCACAGCTTCCTGGGGCAGCAAATTCCACAGTCCTACCACCCTCTGAGTGAAGAAGTTTCTCCTCATCTCAGTTTTGAAAGAGCAGCCCCTTATTCTAAGATTATGCCCCCTAGTTCTAGTTTCACCCATCTTTGGGAACATCCTTACTGCATCCACCCGATCAAGACCCTTCACAATCTTATATGTTTCAATAAGATCGCCTCTCATTCTTCTGAACTCCAATGAGTAGAGTCCCAATCTACTCAACCTCTCCTCATATGTCCGCCCCCTCATCCCCGGGATTAACCGAGTGAACCTTCTTTGTACTGCCTCGAGAGCAAGTATGTCTTTTCTTAAGTATGGAGACCAAAACTGTATGCAGTATTCCAGGTGCGGTCTCACCAATACCTTATATAACTGCAGCAATACCTCCTTGTTTTTATATTCTATCCCCCTAGCAATAAAAGCCAACATTCCGTTGGCTTTCTTGATCACCTGCTGCACCTGCATACCAACTTTTTGATTTTCTTGCACTAGGACCCCCAGATCCCTTTGTTGCTGCTTATGCCATGGTAGCTGCAGTGTTGTGAAGATGTCCAATACATGGACTTCACCCAAGCTGCCACCTGCAGCGCACGGTTTAGCATGAATCCCAACGCCTGCTCCAGGGCTTGATGCTGAGAAAGCATTCTTCTGTGAGATCTAGACCCCCTGGGCCAGTAGATGAGAAATTAGCCATTTCTCCAGATAGCAGGGTCCTCGTTGTCCTGTCACCAGTTGCTCTTGGCCATTCAACCAATGAACTCCCCTCTATTACACTCTCTAAATTCCACGCAATGGTTTATCTGAGGTAGTGCTTGGGAGCGAGAGAGAGTGAGTGACAGCGTTTGCTGCTAGATATACAGGGACCAGAGGGAGAGAGAGAGTGAGTGACAGAGTGTGCTGTTAGATACACAGAGACCAGAGGGAGATAGGGAGTGAGTGACAGAGTGTGCTGTTAGATACACAGGGACCAGAGGGAGATAGGGAGTGAGTGACAGAGTGTGCTGTTAGATACACAGGGACCAGAGGGAGAGAGTGAGTGAGTGAGAGAGTGTGCTGTTAGATACACAGAGACCAGAGGGAGAGAGAGAGTGAGTGACAGAGTGTGCTGTTAGATACACAGAGACCAGAGGGAGAGAGAGAGTGAGTGACAGAGTGTGCTGTTAGATACACAGGGACCATCATTCGAGTAAAGAGGTGAGATCTGGATAAAAAGTCCTGAATTTACTCATGATTTATAAGCACCAAGTCTCAATAACTCTGTGGTAAGTTGGATACTCTGAAACATGTTTGTTTAGTTTCAGTTTGGTGCAGCCCTTAAATTCAGTCAAAATATTAAAACAGTTTAATCACCAGATGCACTCGAGATAATTTCTTCAGCCAAAGTCGGTACAAATGTTGATTCCATGGCTTCAGAAGCAATGTTGTGTGATTGGTTCATGTGTGTGTATAACTGGCAGCTCCTTCTGAATTTCGCTGACAGTTAATTCATTCCTTAGCGGGTAGTTATGTATTGAAAATTGGGGACTGTTTATCATAGAATCATAGAAAGTTCACGGCACAGAAGGAGGCCATTCAGCCCATCATGTCCATGCCGGCCGAAAAAGAGCTACCCAGCTTAATCCCACTTTCCAGCACTTGGTCTGTAGCCCTGTAGGTTACGGGACTTCAAGTGCACATCCAAGTACTTTTTAAATGAGTTGAGGCTTTCTGCCTCTACCATCCTTTCAGGCAGTGAGTTCCAGACCCCCACCACCATCTGGGTGAAAACATTTCTCCTCTGCTCCCCTCTAATCCTTCTACCAATTACTTTAAATCTATGTCCCCTGGTCACTGACTCCTTTGCTAAGGGAGATAGGTCCTTCCTATCTACTCTATCTGGGCCCCTCATAATTTTATACACCTCAATTAAATCTCCCCTCAGCCTCCTTTGTTCCAAAGAAAACAACCCCAGCCTATCCAATCTTTCCTCATAGCTAAAGTTCTCCAGTCCCGGCAACATCCTCGTAAATCTCCTCTGTACCCTCTCTAGTGCAATCACATCTTTCCTGTAATGTGGTGACCAGAACTGTATGCAGTACTCAAGCTGTGGCCTAACCCATGTTTTATACAGTTCCAGCATAACCTCCCTGCTCTTATATTCTATGCCTTGGCTAATAAAGGAAAGTATCCCGTATGCCTTTTTAACCACCTTATTTACCTGTCCTGCTACCCTCAGGGATCTGTGGACATGTACTCCAAGGTCCCTTTGTTCCTCTACACCTCTCAATATCCTTCCATTTATTGTGTACTCCCTTGCCTTGCTTGACCTCCCCAAATGCATTACCTCACACTTCTCTGGATTGAATTCCATTTGCCACTTTTCTGCCCACCTGACCAGTCCATTGATATCTTCCTGCAGTCTACAGCTTTCCTCCTCACTATCAACCACACGGCCAATTTTTGTATCATCTGCAAACTTCTTGATCAAGTCCCCCACATTCAAGTCCAAATCATTAATATATACCACAAAAAGCAAGAGACCCAGTACTGAGCCTTGCAGGACCCCACTGGAAACAGTCTTCCAGTTACAAAAACACCCGTCAACCATTACCCTTTGCTTCCTGCCACTGAGCCAATTTTGGATCCAATTTACCACTTTCCCTTCAATCCCATGGGCTTTTACTTTTTTGACCAGTCTGCCATGTGGGACCTTGTCAAAAGCCTTGCTAAAATCCATGTACACTACATCGATGTACACTACATCGACCCTCCTTTACCTGTTCAAATCAAAGCTTTAAATCATTGAGTTGGTTTGGAACTTTCAAAGAGATAGATCGGGACATTTAACCCCTGCAGTTAGTAAAAATAACTGCATATATATAGGCTAATAATAGCATAGAGATGGGGAATATTCATTATTTTCCTTTTCAGGAGAAAGTAAATCTGTGTGTGGTGTAACTTATTTATTCACTTGTTCCTTTATTATTCAAAAAAAATTGCTTGATAGTTAAAGCTTCAATTTTCTGAAGCACTGCTGTTTTTCAAAGACACAAGAAAGATCTCATAGAGGCACAGGATAGATCCAGTAACCAAAGAAAAGTTTTCCGTTCCTGGGCATTATCAAAGTTACCTGGACATCAGGGCCACTGAGGCTGGGAGAATCTGAAAACACATCCACGGGATTAAGCTGAAATACAGGAGCTGAAGTATCTCAGATAAGTGTAAGGAATCTGACAACACCAGGTTATAGTCCAACAGTTTTATTTTAAAATCACAAGCTTTCGGAGATTATCTCCTTCGTCACCTGACGAAGGAGATAATCTCCGAAAGCTTGTGATTTTAAAATAAAACTGTTGGACTATAACCTAGTGTTGTAAGATTCCTTACATTTGTCCACCCCAGTCCATCACTGGCATCTCCACATCATATCTCAGATAAGGGCAGCAAAGGCCCAGAAACACAACAGGATCCTTACTACAACCTGCTGGGTGAGACCGCAACTCTGAATAATACTCTCTTCAGCCCGTAAGGAAAGTTTGATGGGTTTGTTGGAGAGCATTGGTGGTAACCCAGGAGAACCCTTTGGACCATGACTGCTGGCAGTCTTTAACCAGTGGAAAATTGATACAGGCTTATTCTTGTGTAATTGTGCACCCTTGCAGATGAACACAACCCACTGATCCCACTTCATCAGCCCAATGACCCGCCTGGCCTCACGACAAGCTGCATCATTATTTATTTTTGCAGGAGCCCTGGAGTGCTCTCATGTACCACTTTGAAAGCTCTCTTCATTAGCCTGACAGCTCCTCTGCTCTTCTCACTTACCTTCACACGGCCCTGTAAAGCGGGAGAGTCACTTGCAGGCTCGAGCATCAGTTTGGTTTCACAGACAAGACACTCCTTTGATGCTATTTACACTGACACTATCTAATTCCCCGCTAGTAAACTTCTTCAACCACCAGGTACATTCATTGTACTTCCTGCTGACACTGCATCAACTGCAGAACCCAGTGGCTGTGTTTCCTGTAGTTAAATCACACATTAAGAATTGCTTTAAAGGCTCACCTGCTCTGGAAAACTGTGAGCAGACTAACAATACCAAGGACTAAAAGGGCAGAATTCATCTGGTGCACTAACACAAAACAGGCAAGAGCGAATCGGCAGTCCAATTCCAGCTGTCGATTTAATTATTGCCTGAGACTATGTGTAATAAACACACACTATCGCCCACAATCAGTATATCTCACGTCAGGTGTAATTTTGTGCGGTATAATGAAATGTACATGGTGAAATAGAAAATATTTTTCTATTTCTCGCTAAAATATTTTCACTCAACCCAGGTTCAAATGTTTAAGGGGAGAATCGCCTTTTTCCTGTAACTGGCAGTAAAGTCCCTCTTACCCCGGGTCCATGCAGTCCTGAATATCAGCCACCCACGAGTGTTTCTGTAAGGAGTCAATGGTCTCCAGGATGTACTCAGCACCATTCTCCACCTGCCAGACAACAAATCACAGCCTCAGCACTGGGTCCTTCCAGTAGTGTTGGATTTTACACCGAAATGTAAACGCACACATTCAGTTACAATCATTTCGGTACATTAGATCATTTCCGAGGGCATGGGGTCTGTGGTTCTATAAATCTTTCTTTCCGCTCTGTGTACGCTGCTTGAGTCAATTAATCAACAGACCCTCAGAATGCTTAATGTAGGTTCATATCCTGCACAGGTCAATGGTCAGGCAATAGAACTGCATGACCTTGTATCAGCTCTACAATCTACACCGTGGGACTAGCCCACTAGGCAAAGCTGCAGCTGGAAGTTGTCAGTGTAATGGTGAAAGGGATCATTTCCAACTGGTTCAACCCCAGTAAATTGCAGCAAAAATGTTACCCGCTTTTTTATTCTGTAACTCGACAATATGATATTTCATGGACATTAGGATCACCCAGGTGAACTGCAATGGTCATTAGCAATCTTCTACATTCCAATGTTAATATAAAGCTCACAATGAGACTTTGCGGGTATCGTCTATCGTCAAATTTTGTAGGTATAGCCTATCATCTAGACTTTGTAGGTATAGTCTATTGTCTAGACTTTGCGGGTGCAGCCTATCGTCTGCACAACTGGCTGCAATGTAGTCTGAGGATATAATTTCCAAATATGGTCACAATAGATGTTGATGAAAATGAGGTAAGAAATTACCATTCCCTTCCTCCTTTAAGAGGAAATTGCCCATTATAGGAGAAATTTACCCCACCCATCCATTATGGGATCAAATAGGCACAGTGACAATGAGAAATATTTCTAGGATCAAACTGTGGTTAGACAACCAGTTCCCAGGGCTAATAGGAACATAGGAACAGGAGGAGGCCTTTCAGCCCCTCGTGCCTGCTCCACCATTCAGTTAGATCATGGCTGATCTGTACCTCAACCTCATTACTACAACAGTGGAGAAAAACGAGACTCCTAAAAAGTTAGAGTTTGCCATCCATGGAGGTATTGTTGGGATCTAGCAGTGCCATCTGCTCAGCCTGTACAGTGGGCTGGCTCTGCACTGGTACAAAATTACCATTCAAAAAAACCAGACGACTCGAACATCATAGTAACTAATTACATTTCTACACTAACCTGGAGAGTCCCTGTAATCAACTGTAGCTCAGTTTATGGGATTAGAAATTTAAGCATAGGTAACTCAAATCGAAGCTCAGTTCTTTCAGAAAAATAGCCCTTACTTCATGTTTAGACAGCCGTGGCTCACTGCTGGTACTCTCGCCTCTGAGTCAGAAGGTTATGGGTTCAAGTCCCACGCCAGAGATGTGAGCACAAAATCTATACGGACAGTCCAATGCAGTACTGAGGGAGTGCTGCACTGTCAGAGGTGCCGGTTTTCAGAGGAGTCATCAAACTGATGACTCCTCTGTTCAGGTAAATGTAAAGGATCTCGTCGCACTGTTTGAAGAGCAGGGGAGTTCTCCCGGCATCCTGGCTAACAATTATCCCTCAACTAACATCACTAAATCAGATTATCTGGTCATTATATCATTGTTGTTTGTGGGTCCTTGCTGTGTGCAAAATGGCTGCTGCATTTCCCTACATTACAATAGTGATTACACTTCAAAAATACTTCTCAATGGCTGAAGCATTTCGGGATGTTCTGAGGTCATGAAAGGCGCTGCATAAATGAAAATACTTTCTTAAATTTTTTGTGCGAGAGTATAAGAAGGATACTCTGCTCAATATCATGAATGACCCCAATGGGACGGTGCTCGCCTGTCCAATGGACGGATTACAGACTCTGTTGCAGCCACAAATTCCCTGGCGGTCTGAGTGAAGCTGAAGTCTTCTGACATCAACTCTCGGCCGACAGATTAGACACTGGGGGGAGGGTTCGTGCTGTGACTAACACAGAGGCAGTGCAGTGTGACTGGATAGCAGACTCACCACATCATTAACCCTTTGTGCACTGCTTTGTAATATTAGCGTACACGGGCCTTTGTGTTCCTGGAGAAACCTGCCCAAATTAGGGCCATACAGAAGCTGGTCTGGTAAGGGCATTGAGGCAGCGGGGAGGGGGGAGTTGGGGGGGAGGGAGGGAAGACTTGCACCAATCCCCCGCCCCTGAAGAGTTTTGTTAAGTAAGGATATCAAGGGATATGGAGAAAAGGTGGGTCAAATAGAGTTGATGCAGATTAACCATGATCGAATTGAACAGCGGAACAGGCTCGAGGGGCTGAATGGCCGCCTCCTGTTCCCATGTTCCTACGTTAGCACCTGATCACTATAGGTGTAAAAGGAACATGTTGGGTACCCCCAGGGTGGGGGGTTGGGGTAGATACGTTTGTGATCTCTGGTCAAGGCGGATTGGTGTTGTCCAGTAGTTTTGAAATTGTAAGTCAGCGTTCAGCTTTATGGAAACTCAAGGATTCAGATTCCCGAAACCTAAACCCAAAGAAAATCAAATTCCCAGCAGGAGCTGGATAATTACTTGAAACCAAAAAATTTGCAGGGCTACGGGGGAAGAGCCGGGGAATGGGACTAACTGGATTGCTCTTACAAAGAGCCAGCATGGGCTCGATGGGCCGAATGGCCTCCTTCTGTGCTGCAACCATTCTATGATCATAATGTGCTGCACTCAGTATACTACCAGTTCTACATTTGTCATTTACACTGAACATTTCAAGTAAATATTCCCATTTTACGTTAAACTTGTGACAGAAACAGGGAAGAAATACATAAACAATTTGGAGTGTAAGAAGCAGCTGGAAGCATCTTGTTAAAGTATTCACCACAGGTACTTGGTTTAAGGCCTGTTGCACTTTTCAAGTCATTTCAGTGGTCTGCTTCAACTGATTGTGGATAAAAGGTTGAGATCGCAAAAAAAAAATGTAAACTTTACACCAGGGACCATTAATTGATCCTTGACAGGAAATCTAGTAGACTCTTAATTATAAAACAGCCAAAGTCAGAAAATCCTTGCCCGAAGCCAATTAAGCTGCTCCTGGTGGGACAGTGTTTGACTGTACACACGCACACACACACACACACACACACGCAGGCACGCACACACACGCACACACACACACGCAGGCACGCACACACACGCACACACGCATGCACGCACACACGCAGGCACGCACACACACGCACACACGCATGCACGCACACACGCACGCGCACACACACACGCACACACACACAGAGCAGACATTTTTATTAAACACTTTTTTTTAAAGAAGGCTCCACTGATAGCTGCGATGATTCAGACAGTGAGTAACTGAGCCATACAGTCCAAAAACATCTCCGATTTATTCCCTGGTATTATTGAGTTAGCTGATCTCAGTTAGGGTGTTGGTGGCAAGTGCTACAATTGTCCTCAGTACCCCTGGATTAGGAATAGCCCAGAGCCAATGGAATTGGAGCGTTGCAGGGAGGAGCAAGTTGGCCAAAAAAAAAATGGGGAAAGGATTAGAAAATAACAGGTCACTTAATTAGCCCAGACTGATCTCATCAAAGTCTACGCCAACTAAGATTTGGGGTTCAATTTTAAACTTAAATTGTGGGTGCGTTGGGGGCAGGGGGCTGCGAAAATTGCAGAAATGCAGAGTGGGTTCAGAAGCCGGCTCCAACCTGCCGACTTCCGAGTTTCCCACAGACGCACCTGTGTGCGTGGGATCCCGAGTCCAGGAGTCCCACCGGGAATCCTCACTGAGGTACTTAAGGCAATTTACTGGTGACAGAATAGGTAGTTAGAATGATTTTTAACTTACCTGGGCGGCTTCAGATTCACGCCTGGTGAAACCAGGGTGAAGGGCCGGATCAGGCAAAAAGAAACAAAATAAATTAAATAACAAACTATTGCACAAAGTTAAAACGCAAAATCAACCTACCTTTCCAACCTACCTTTCCGATGTCTCCCTCCCCGATCTCCCCCTCTTCACCCCCCAATGTCCTCCTCTTCACCCCCCTGATCTCCCCCCTTCACCCCCACCGATGTCCCCCCTCTTCACCCCCCTGATCTCTCCCTCTTCACCCCCCCTGATCTCCCCCTCTTCACCCCCCCCGATGTCCCCCCCTTCACCCCCCGATCTCCCCCTCTTCACCTCCCCCCGATCTTCCCCTCTTCACCCCCCGATCTCCCCCTCTTCACCCCCCGATCTCCCCCTCTTCACCTCCCACCAATCTCCCCCTCTTCACCCCCCCGATGACCCCTCTTCACTCCCCCCGATGTCCCCCTCTTCACTCCCCCCCGATCTCCCCCTCTTCACTCCCCCCGATGTCCCCCTCTTCACTCCCCACGATCTCCCCCTCTTCACCCCCCAATCTCCCCCTCTTCACCCCCACGATGTCCCCCTCTTCACTCCCCCCGATCTCCCCCTCTTCACTCCCCCCGATCTCCCCTTCTTTACCCCCCGATCTCCCCCTCTTCACCTCCCCCCGATCTCCCCCTCTTCACCTCTCTGATCTCCCCCTCTTCACCCCCCTGATCTCTCCCTCTTCACCTCCCCCAATGTCCCCCCTCTTCACCTCCCCCCGATCTCCCCCTCTTCACCTCCCTGATCTCCCCCTCTTCACCCCCCTGATCTCCCCCTCTTCACCTCCCCCAATGTCCCCCCTCTTCACCTCCCCCAATGTCCCCCCTCTTCACCTCCCCCCGATCTCCCCCTCTTCACCCCCCCGATCTCCCCCTCTTCACCCCCCCGATCTCCCCCTCTTCACCTCCCCGATCTCCCCCTCTTCACCTCCCCGATCTCCCCCTCTTCACCTCCCCGATCTCCCCCTCTTCACCTCCCCGATCTCCCCCTCTTCACCTCCCCGATCTCCCCCTCTTCACCTCCCCGATCTCCCCCTCTTCACCTCCCCGATCTCCCCCTCTTCACCTCCCCGATCTCCCCCTCTTCACCTTCCCAATCTCCCCCTCTTCACCCCCCCATCCCCCCATCGCTGCCAATCTGCCACCATTTCAAAATTGAGCCCTTGGTGTTCGATGGAGACTCTACTGAACCAGCACTGTAAATTAAATCTGGACTCGTAGGAGCTTTTCATGAGTTTGTGACCTAATAACCCTTAGCAACAGCGGCGGAGCTGGGTTTGGCCAACTGGCGGGAATGAACTCAAGGTTAGGCCGACTTAGTAGGCAAGTGGCTGAGCTGGGAACCAGGGAATGCCGACTTACCTAGTCAGACTGCCAAACCGGGAACCGCACAGACCTGCAGACTGAACCTGGAGGAAAAGACAGGTACATTGTTCATATTCCTGCGACTCGGCCAACGTTGTCTACCTCATACGTTGCAGGAAAGGATGCCCCGGAGCATGGTACATCGGCGAGACCATGCAGACACTGCGACAACAGATGAACGGACACCACACAACAATCGCCAGACAGGAGGGTTCCCTCCCAGTCGGGGAACACTTTAGCAGTCAAGGACATTCAGCCTCCGATCTTCGGGTAAGCGTTCTCCAAGGCGGCCTTTGAGACACATGACAACGCAAAATCGTCGAGCAGAAATTGATAGCCAAGTTCCGCACCCATGAGGACGGCCTCAACCGGGATCTTGGGTTCATGTCACGCTACATGTAACCCCACCAGCGAAAAAACGTTATCTGTTTTTAATACAACTGGTCATTCTCTCTCTTTCTCTTCCTTTCGAATGTTTCTCTCTCTCTCTCTATCTCTCTCTCTGTCTTTGTGTTCTGACCGTTTGTGTATTCAGTAGTCTTGTATGTAATGTTTCTCTGTCTGAACACTATTCAACTCCTTTGATTGTCTTGATAACGGGCAGTTGGAAAGATTATCTGTAATCACCAGGCATTGTTCTCTGACTATATATGCTGTACCTTTATGGAATCCCAAACTCACCTGACGAAGGAGGAAGCCTCCAAAAGCTTGTGATTTCAAATAAAACTGTTGGACTATAACCTGGTGTTGTAAGACTCCTTAAAAAAGACAGGTGACAGGTTCCTGGGAGTGGAATGGAGGCGGTCATCCAAAGCAGCGTTGGCCGACCTCAAAATGTTTAGGGGAGGTCATGACACCTTCCCCTCCCCTCCCTCCTTCTCCCTCCCCCCTCTCCCCCCACTGCTGAGCAAGGAGGTTTATTTAATGTAAAAGACAATCATTGTATTGACATTCTCCAGAACTGGGAATGTTGAATCGTCCTGCTGCAAGGGATGAATTCGATAGAACTCACTCTCAACATTGTCTCAGAGTGTAATTTGTCCAAATATAGTAAAATAAAAAGTATAAATAAAAAGGAATTAGTGACGATGCCAGATGTACTATTCTCAGAAATTGCAACCCAATGAGAGCTCTGTGATTGGGTCCATGTGTCAAATATCTCGCCACACACTGAAGGCGCCTTTTAAGATCATAGAAAAGCAATCCATTTATAAATCGTATCACAAAGGCTGAGGGCAGTTACCCTGCACTAGGAGCCATGAGGAAGCTGCTGGGTCATCACCAAGACATCAAATATCTGGTTTATAACTAGTCAATCTCCATAGTATTGTTTAAGGGGAGTCAAGAGCAAGTCTCGTGTTCAGGTAAAGTGAGGTTATTGGACCAGCACTTGCAGATGTCATTCACTCTTCATTTTAAAGTCATAGTGTCTCCTTATTTTTATATATTTGATTTTATGCTGGTATTTACAGTTAAATCGCAACATTTATAACAGAAATCGAATTTGCTGGAGCATTGGTGTTTCTCTGCAGTGCAGACTGAGAACAAAGGAACAGGAGGAGTCCATTCAGCCCCTTCGATCCTGTTCCACCATTCAATGAGATCATGGCTGATCTGTATCCTCACTCCATCCACTCACCATATCCCTTAATACAATTTGCTAACAAAAATCTATCGATCTCAGATTTAAAATGATCAATAGAGCAATCACCTACTGCTTTTTGTGGGAGGGAGTTCCACACTTTTACCACCCTTTGCGTGAAGAAGTGTTTTCTAACTTCTCTCCTGAATCACCTGGCTCTGATTTTAAGGTTACGTCCCCTTGTCCTGGACTCCCCCACCAGCAGAAAAAGTTTCTCTCTACCCTATCGATTCCTTTCAAAATCGTAAAAACCTCAATCAAATCACCCCTCAACCTTCTATATTCCAGGGAATACAAGCCTAGTTTATATAATCTCTCCTCATAATCTAACCCTTGGAGCCCTGGTGATTTTCTGCTGAATCTGTGCTGCACTCCTTCCAAGGCCAGTATATCCTTTCTAAAGTATGGTGCCCAGAGCTGTGGTCTAACCAGGACTTTATATTGCTGTAGCAAAACTGCCTCTCCTTTATATTGTAACTCTTTAGTTATAAAGGTTAACATTCTATTAGCCTTTTGACTATGACTGAGCATTTGACCGAGTGTGGCACCAAGGAGCCCTAGTAAAATTGAAGTTAATGGTAATCGGGGGAAAACTCTCCAGTGGCTGGAGTCATACCTAGCACAAAGGAAGATGGTAGTGGTTGTTGGAGGCCAATCATCTCAGCCCCAGGACATTGCTGCAGGAGTTCCTCAGGGCAGTGCCCTAGGCCCATCCATCTTCAGCTGCTTCATCAATGACCTTCCCTCCATCATAGGTCAGAAATGGGGATGTTCACTGATGATTGCACAGTGTTCAGTTCCATTCGCAACCCCTCAGATAATGAAGCAGTCCGTGCCCGCATGCAGCAAGACCTGGACAACATCCAGGCTTGGGCTGATAAGTGGCAAGTAACATTCGCACCAGACAAGTGCCAGGCAATGACCATCTCCAACAAGAGAGAATCTAACCACCTTCTTTTGACATTCAACGGCATTACCATCGCCGAATCCCCCATCAACAACATCCTGGGGCTCACCATTGACCAGAAACTTAACTTTTCTTTTCTCATTGCCTTTCAGCTAAGAGGTAGTGGCTGGCTGCATTTGGGTTGGGCGTTATGGGGAAAATGTGACCTCAGTGGTTCCCTTCCCATCTTCTCCCCATGCTTTGCCTAATTGTTGTCACCTCCCAGATCTATGTTTGTATCTCTCGCAATTCTGTTTCAATCCTTCTAAACAGGTTTCTGCTCCTCCCACAGCTCCAAAACTGTCCTAATTAAAGTCACCAATGACATTTTCTATCACTGTGGCCATGACCATGATGCACTATCCCTCCTTGATCCCCCTCATGGTCAATCACATCATCCTCTTCAAACGTCTCTTGTCTGCTGTCCAGCTCGGTGGGATGACCCTTGCTTGGGTCAACGCCTCTCTATTCGATCTTCGAAAGAGCATCTCTAGCAATGGCTTCTCTTCCCACCCTTGCTTGGGAGCTCCCCGAGATCTATCCTTGGCCCTCTCCTCTCCATCAACTAAATTATGCTCGTGGCAACATCATTCGCTGACATGGGGCCAGGTTCCACCTGTACGCTGATGACACCCAGCCCTCTCCCCCCACTGCCTCTCCCCCCCACCACCTCTGTGCTGTCAGACTGCTCGTCCAACATCCAGTCTTGGGTGAACCAAAATTTCCTCCAGTTAAATGTTGGGAAGATCAAAGTCATTGTCTTCGGTCCCAGTACAAACTCCATACTCGCTCCACTGACCCCATTCCCCTCCCTGTCTCAGGCTGAACCAAATGTTTCACAATCTCAGAGTCCGAACTGTGGTCACAAACCCACGTCCTAATCTGTGATGCTCAATACACAGTGGTGTCACCTGACAGACCTTTTCAACTTTCAGAGTATCTTCAACTATTATTTCTACATCAAGTACTGGCTTCTACAAAAAAAAACCTTCTAATTTATAACAATGATAGTCAGTGAGCGAGATGTGAGTTTGGGTCAGTGAGGGTTGTAGCAGCGGTGATGTGTGACTACAAGGAGAAGGAGATGTAGTAAAGTGTGGTGCAGTGATTGTAGGAGTGAATGGAGGTGGGACAGGGGAGTGTTGAGTGGTGAGTTTTATGATTAGTGAGGCTGTTCGTGGAACAGCTGGGAGCAGAGAGTAAATCCAATAGGGAATTCAGGAGAAACTTCTTTACCCAGAGAGTGGTTAGAATGTGGAGCTCGCTACCACAAGGAGTAGTTGAGGCAAATAGCATCAATGCATTTAAAGGGAAGCTAGATAAGTACATGAGGAAGAGAGGAGTATGCTGATAGGGTTAGATGAAGTTGGAAGTGAGGAGGCTTGTGTGGAGCATGAACCAGTTGGGATGAATGGCCTGCTTCTGTGCTGCAGATTCAATGTGAGAGCGGTGTTCTTACCATAAGAGCTCTAGTGAGATCATTGAATTTCTTCCAGCATTGCAGTCATGTTTTGGGTGCAGTGCTCCTGGCATTGACATGCTCTGAAATCTCTTTCCACTGATGGCAGAGTACTTGCTCGGAGGGCTTCCTGCCCTCTGCGGGAAGAGGATGTCCCTCCTCCTGTCTCCTACCTGCACCAGGGCCTCCAAGGCCGCATCAGAGAACATTGCTGCCCTCTCTCTAGTTGCTTCAGCCATATCTTCACTCAGAACTGTTTCCCCTAATGTCTGCAGCCAGAATACACCTCCCCTTTAAGAGATGCCGGCTGCCTTTAAGTAGCGTCATAGACGCCAGCTATCCGACTCCCCCTCCTGCGTGCAGCCAATGAATAGCGTGATGATAATGATCAGACAGCACGAATATTATGCACTGCCTGAGTCACTTCCAACAGGCCCGGGCCGTGCGTGTCCAGTCCCCTGTGAACCGATTCTGGCCATGATCGGATTTCTAGGCCAGTCAGCTATAAATTATAATGGAAGTATAAATTGTATAGGGAGGAAAAATTATATATATTTATATATATATATCACACACATAGACTCCAAAACACAACACTGTAATTAAACATTTAGGGGAAAGATCATGAACAATGCCAAGGGCGATAAATTATTTATTCAATGAACAATATTTAAAGATATGCATCGTTACTGGTGGGGATAAAAGGGTTAAATTATGAGGACAGGTTGCATAGACTGGGCTTGTATTCCCTCGAGTGTAGAAGATTAAGGGGTGATCTAATTGAGATGTTTAAGATGATTAAAGGAATTGAGAGGGTAGATAGAGAGAAATTATTTCCTCTGGTGGGAGAGTCCAGAACAAGGGGGCATAATCTTAAAATTAGAGCTAGGACGTTCAGGGGTGATGTCAGGAAGCACTTCTTCACACAGAGGGGAGTGGAAATCTGGAACACTCTCCCCCAAAAGAGTTGTTGGGGCTGGGGGTCAATTGAAAATTTCTAAACTGAGATTGATCGATTTTTGTTAGGTAAGGGGATTAATGTTATGGAACCAAGGAGGGTAGATGGAATTAAGAGATAGATCCGCCATGATCTAATTGAATGGTGAACAAGCTCGAGGGGCTGAATGGTTCTATGTATGATTGATGATCTGGTCCAAGGGGATGAGAAGCCGCTGGTCGATGGTACAGTCAGCCTTTATCCAAGTGTCACACTCACCTTCAGCACAAAGGTATTGTCTTTATCTGGCATTTCCAGTGGCATCGTGGTCCTGACCGCCACGATCGCTGAGAGTGGGACACTGACTCGGGGCTTTGTAGCCTGTCAAAGAAAGGGAGAGGTTATTGTGTGTCACTGATTACAGCAAAGCATCTGGTGGAGAAATTCAGAGTTCAGACGTTGGTCAAACATTGCCTTCTCTGAGTGGTCCTTGTCATATTACAGTAGAGCTTAACCCAGACTTCCTTAACGGAGGTCAAACCCCTGTTCAGATTAACATTTTAGACGTCTCAATCTTTTCATTAAAATTTATTCTGATGTGTTTCTCACCCTGTTTTGTCCCTTTCATCACTTCCCTTGCTGCCTGGCCAGAATTACAACTGAAAGGACCATGCAGATTAGCATTGAAAACTCCGCAGCTTCCATCGGCGTCACTGTTTGCCCAGTCGGAGAAGAGCATCTACTGACCTTCTCCCCCATCACCGCTCAGACAGCAGTCTCATTGATCTCGTACCTGAGCCAGGCCGGTCGGCCATAGTCCAGGGCAATGGACAAGAAAAATCGGACAGCATACAGAACGGGTGTCCGATTTACTATTGCCTGTTTTACACAGTCGCCCAAGACAAATTTATTGTCACAGTGAGATCAGTGGGCACAGACCCACAGCCCACAGTGTGTGAGATCAGTGGGCACAGACCCACAGCCCACAGTGTGTGAGAGATCAGTGGGCACAGACCCACAGCCCAGTGTGTGAGATCAGTGGGCACAGACCCACAGCGCACAGTGTGAGATCAGTGGGCACAGACCCACAGCCCAGTGTGTGAGATCAGTGGGCACAGACCCACAGCCCACTGTGTGAGATCAGTGGGCACAGACCCACAGCCCAGTGTGTGAGATCAGTGGGCACAGACCCACAGCCCAGTGTGTGAGATCAGTGTGCATAGACCCACAGCCCAGTGTGTGAGATCAGTGGGCACAGACCCACAGCCCACAGTGTGTGAGATCAGTGGGCACAAACCCACAGCCCACAGTGTGTGAGATCAGTGGGCACAGACCCACAGCCCACAGTGTGTGAGATCAGTGGGCACAAACCCACAGCCAACAGTGTGTGAGATCAGTGGGCACAGACCCACAGCCCACTGTGTGAGATCAGTGGGCACAGACCCACAGCCCACAGTGTGTGAGATCAGTGGGCACAGACCCACAGCCCACAGTGTGTGAGATCAGTGGGCACAGACCCAAAGCCCAGTGTGTGAGATCAGTGGGCACAGACCCACAGCCCAGTGTGTGAGATCAGTGGGCACAGACCCACAGCCCACTGTGTGAGATCAGTGGGCACAGACCCACAGCCCACAGTGTGAGATCAGTGGGCACAGACCCACAGCCCACAGTGTGTGAGATCAGTGGGCACAGACCCACAGCCCACAGTGTGTGAGATCAGTGGGCAAAGACCCACAGCCCAGTGTGTGAGATCAGTGGGCACAGACCCACAGCACAGTGTGTGAGATCAGTGGGCACAGACCCACAGCGCACAGTGTGTGAGATCAGTGGGCACAGACCCACAGCCCACAGTGTGAGATCAGTGGGCACAGACCCATATCCCACTGTGTGAGATCAGTGGGCACAGACCCACAGCCCAGTGTGTGAGAGATCAGTGGGCACAGACCCACAGCCCAGTGTGTGAGATCAGTGGGCACAGACCCACAGCACAGTGTGTGAGATCAGTGGGCACAGACCCACAGCGCACAGTGTGTGAGATCAGTGGGCACAGACCCACAGCCCACAGTGTGAGATCAGTGGGCACAGACCCATATCCCACTGTGTGAGATCAGTGGGCACAGACCCACAGCCCAGTGTGTGAGAGATCAGTGGGCACAGACCCACAGCCCAGTGTGTGAGATCAGTGGGCACAGACCCACAGCCCAGTGTGTGAGATCAGTGGGCACAGACCCACAGCCCAGTGTGTGAGATCAGTGGGCACAGACCCACAGCCCACAGTGTGTGAGATCAGTGGGCACAGACCCACAGCCCACAGTGTGAGAGATCAGTGGGCACAGACCCACAGCCCACAGTGTGAGAGATCAGTGGGCACAGACCCACAGCCCACAGTGTGTGAGAGATCAGTGGGCACAGACCCACAGCGCACAGTGTGAGATCAGTGAGCACAGACCCACAGCCCAGTGTGTGAGATCAGTGGGCACAGACCCACAGCCCACAGTGTGTGAGATCAGTGGGCACAAACCCACAGCCCACAGTGTGTGAGATCAGTGGGCACAAACCCACAGCTCACAGTGTGAGATCAGTGGGCACAGACCCATATCCCACTGTGTGAGATCAGTGGGCACAGACCCACAGCCCAGTGTGTGAGATCAGTGGGCACAGACCCACAGCCCAGTGTGTGAGATCAGTAAGCACAGACCCACAGCGCACAGTGTGAGATCAGTGGGCACAGACCCACAGCCCAGTGTGTGAGATCAGTGGGCACAGACCCACAGCCCACTGTGTGAGATCAGTGGGCACAGACCCACAGCCCAGTGTGTGAGATCAGTGGGCACAGACCCACAGCCCAGTGTGTGAGATCAGTGTGCATAGACCCACAGCCCAGTGTGTGAGATCAGTGGGCACAGACCCACAGCCCACAGTGTGTGAGATCAGTGGGCACAAACCCACAGCCCACAGTGTGTGAGATCAGTGGGCACAGACCCACAGCCCACAGTGTGTGAGATCAGTGGGCACAAACCCACAGCCAACAGTGTGTGAGATCAGTGGGCACAGACCCACAGCCCACTGTGTGAGATCAGTGGGCACAGACCCACAGCCCACAGTGTGTGAGATCAGTGGGCACAGACCCAAAGCCCAGTGTGTGAGATCAGTGGGCACAGACCCACAGCCCAGTGTGTGAGATCAGTGGGCACAGACCCACAGCCCACTGTGTGAGATCAGTGGGCACAGACCCACAGCCCACAGCGTGAGATCAGTGGGCACAGACCCACAGCCCACAGTGTGTGAGATCAGTGGGCACAGACCCACAGCCCACAGTGTGTGAGATCAGTGGGCACAGACCCACAGCCCAGTGTATGAGATCAGTGGGCACAGACCCACAGCACAGTGTGTGAGATCAGTGGGCACAGACCCACAGCGCACAGTGTGTGAGATCAGTTGGCACAGACCCACAGCCCACAGTGTGAGATCAGTGGGCACAGACCCATATCCCACTGTGTGAGATCAGTGGGCACAGACCCACAGCCCAGTGTGTGAGAGATCAGTGGGCACCGACCCACAGCCCAGTGTGTGAGATCAGTGGGCACAGACCCACAGCACAGTGTGTGAGATCAGTGGGCACAGACCCACAGCCCAGTGTGTGAGATCAGTGGGCACAGACCCACAGCCCACAGTGTGAGATCAGTGGGCACAGACCCATATCCCACTGTGTGAGATCAGTGGGCACAGACCCACAGCCCAGTGTGTGAGAGATCAGTGGGCACAGACCCACAGCCCAGTGTGTGAGATCAGTGGGCACAGACCCACAGCCCAGTGTGTGAGATCAGTGGGCACAGACCCACAGCCCAGTGTGTGAGATCAGTGGGCACAGACCCACAGCCCACAGTGTGTGAGATCAGTGGGCACAGACCCACAGCCCACAGTGTGAGAGATCAGTGGGCACAGACCCACAGCCCACAGTGTGAGAGATCAGTGGGCACAGACCCACAGCCCACAGTGTGTGAGAGATCAGTGGGCACAGACCCACAGCGCACAGTGTGAGATCAGTGGGCACAGACCCACAGCCCAGTGTGTGAGATCAGTGGGCACAGACCCACAGCCCACAGTGTGTGAGATCAGTGGGCACAAACCCACAGCCCACAGTGTGTGAGATCAGTGGGCACAAACCCACAGCCCACAGTGTGAGATCAGTGGGCACAGACCCATATCCCACTGTGTGAGATCAGTGGGCACAGACCCACAGCCCAGTGTGTGAGATCAGTGGGCACAGACCCACAGCCCACAGTGTGTGAGATCAGTGGGCACAAACCCACAGCCCACAGTGTGTGAGATCAGTGGGCACAGACCCACAGCCCACAGTGTGTGAGATCAGTGGGCACAAACCCACAGCCAACAGTGTGTGAGATCAGTGGGCACAGACCCACAGCCCACTGTGTGAGATCAGTGGGCACAGACCCACAGCCCACAGTGTGTGAGATCAGTGGGCACAGACCCACAGCCCACAGTGTGTGAGATCAGTGGGCACAGACCCAAAGCCCAGTGTGTGAGATCAGTGGGCACAGACCCACAGCCCAGTGTGTGAGATCAGTGGGCACAGACCCACAGCCCACTGTGTGAGATCAGTGGGCACAGACCCACAGCCCACAGTGTGAGATCAGTGGGCACAGACCCACAGCCCACAGTGTGTGAGATCAGTGGGCACAGACCCACAGCCCACAGTGTGTGAGATCAGTGGGCACAGACCCACAGCCCAGTGTATGAGATCAGTGGGCACAGACCCACAGCACAGTGTGTGAGATCAGTGGGCACAGACCCACAGCGCACAGTGTGTGAGATCAGTTGGCACAGACCCACAGCCCACAGTGTGAGATCAGTGGGCACAGACCCATATCCCACTGTGTGAGATCAGTGGGCACAGACCCACAGCCCAGTGTGTGAGAGATCAGTGGGCACAGACCCACAGCCCAGTGTGTGAGATCAGTGGGCACAGACCCACAGCACAGTGTGTGAGATCAGTGGGCACAGACCCACAGCACAGTGTGTGAGATCAGTGGGCACAGACCCACAGCCCACAGTGTGAGATCAGTGGGCACAGACCCATATCCCACTGTGTGAGATCAGTGGGCACAGACCCACAGCCCACTGTGTGAGAGATCAGTGGGCACAGACCCACAGCCCAGTGTGTGAGATCAGTGGGCACAGACCCACAGCCCAGTGTGTGAGATCAGTGGGCACAGACCCACAGCCCAGTGTGTGAGATCAGTGGGCACAGACCCACAGCACACAGTGTGTGAGATCAGTGGGCACAGACCCACAGCCCACAGTGTGAGAGATCAGTGGGCACAGACCCACAGCCCACAGTGTGAGAGATCAGTGGGCACAGACCCACAGCCCACAGTGTGTGAGAGATCAGTGGGCACAGACCCACAGCGCACAGTGTGAGATCAGTGGGCACAGACCCACAGCCCAGTGTGTGAGATCAGTGGGCACAGACCCACAGCCCACAGTGTGTGAGATCAGTGGGCACAAACCCACAGCTCACAGTGTGTGAGATCAGTGGGCACAAACCCACAGCCCACAGTGTGAGATCAGTGGGCACAGACCCATATCCCACTGTGTGAGATCAGTGGGCACAGACCCACAGCCCAGTGTGTGAGATCAGTGGGCACAGACCCACAGCCCAGTGTGTGAGATCAGTGGGCACAGACCCACAGCCCAGTGTGTGTGAGATCAGTGGGCACAGACCCATATCCCACTGTGTGAGATCAGTGGGCACATACCCACAGCCCACAGTGTGTGAGATCAGTGGGCACAGACCCACAGCCCAGTGTGTGAGATCAGTGGGCACAGACCCACAGCCCAGTGTGTGAGATCAGTGTGCATAGACCCACAGCCCAGTGTGTGAGATCAGTGGGCACAGACCCACAGCCCACAGTGTGTGAGATCAGTGGGCACAAACCCACAGCCCACAGTGTGTGAGATCAGTGGGCACAGACCCACAGCCCACAGTGTGTGAGATCAGTGGGCACAGACCCACAGCCCAGTGTGTGAGATCAGTGGGCACAGACCCACAGCCCAGTGTGTGAGATCAGTGGGCACAGACCCACAGCCCACAGTGTGTGAGATCAGTGGGCACAGACCCACAGCCCACAGTGTGAGAGATCAGTGGGCACAGACCCACAGCCCACAGTGTGAGAGATCAGTGGGCACAGACCCACAGCCCACAGTGTGTGAGAGATCAGTGGGCACAGACCCACAGCGCACAGTGTGAGATCAGTGGGCACAGACCCACAGCCCAGTGTGTGAGATCAGTGGGCACAGACCCACTGCCCACAGTGTGTGAGATCAGTGGGCACAAACCCACAGCCCACAGTGTGTGAGATCAGTGGGCACAAACCCACAGCCCACAGTGTGAGATCAGTGGGCACAGACCCATATCCCACTGTGTGAGATCAGTGGGCACAGACCCACAGCCCAGTGTGTGAGATCAGTGGGCACAGACCCACAGCCTAGTGTGTGAGATCAGTGGGCACAGACCCACAGCCCAGTGTGTGTGAGATCAGTGGGCACAGACCCATATCCCACTGTGTGAGATCAGTGGGCACAGACCCACAGCCCACAGTGTGTGAGATCAGTGGGCACAGACCCACAGCCCAGTGTGTGAGATCAGTGGGCACAGACCCACAGCCCAGTGTGTGAGATCAGTGGGCACAGACCCACAGCCCACTGTGTGTGAGATCAGTGGGCACAGAACCACAGCCCACAGTGTGTGAGATCAGTGGGCACAGACCCACAGCCCACTGTGTGTGAGATCAGTGGGCACAGAACCACAGCCCACAGTGTGTGAGATCAGTGGGCACAGACCCACAGCCCACTGTGTGTGAGATCAGTGGGCACAGACCCACAGCCCACAGTGTGTGAGATCAGTGGGCACAGACCCACAGCCCACAGTGTGTGAGATCAGTGGGCACAGACCCACAGCCCACAGTGTGTGAGATCAGTGGGCACAGACCCACAGCCCACAGTGTGTGAGATCAGTGGGCACAGACCCACAGCCCACTGTGTGGTGCCCGAGATCCAGCAGTGTCACCTGACAGGACTTTTATACTCTCAGGATCCTCAACTATTGTTCCTACTTCAAGTACCGGCCTCAAAAAAACTTCTAATTCATAACAATACAGTGTACTCTGGCCAGGTACTTGATTTTTTTATGTCAAAATTATCCCTGTTGTTCTCTGTTGCTTCATTTCTACCATGGTGCAAGTGATGGGCACTGTTTGTAGTCCAGGGATTTAAAAACCGAGTGATCGTGTTCTCGAACCAGCAATGGAGAACCACACAGACTGCAGTTGTAAAATCTCCAGTATCTCTCTCTGTTACTATGCTGGGCCGACCACTGCAGGTTTTAGGGTTGGGATCTCCCAGTATAGACTCAATTACAATCAGATAATAATAATGACATGGTATTAAAGGGAGTGGGGCAGCAGGGCTGGGAAACTGGTTAAAGGACAGAGTGGTGGTTAATGGAGGGTTTCCAGACTGGAGGGATGTGAACAGTGGTGTCCCCCAAAGGTCAGTGCTCGTCTTTCTATAATAAATAAATAATCAATCTCAATATCAAAATTGCAAACAATAAAACAGGGACATGGTTAAATGAAGAGGACCATAAGGAGGACATGGTGGTAGATCAGACCGATAAATGGGAGATAAAATTCATGTAGAGAAATCTGATGATACATTTTGAGAGGAATAAGGAGAGGAAATATACACTAAAACTTTAAAAGGAGTTGAGGAGTATAGAGATATAGGGCTCCATTTTCAAACGGAGCCGGGAAGGGGGCAGAGGGGTGAATTTGAGGTCAGGAAACCCATTAGTCCGGGTTTCCCAGACCTCCTTCTGACTTTGATGTAAGGACGTCTTCCATTTTTTTGACGGTTTCCCGTCTGACTGACCGGCTGATTGACAGGCTGACTGACCGGCTGATTGACAGGCTGACTGACCGGCTGATTGACAGGCTGACTGACCGGCTGATTGACAGGCTGACTGACCGGCTGATTGACAGGCTGACTGACCGGCTGATTGACAGGCTGACTGACCGGCTGATTGACAGGCTGGTCTCAGTCGGACGGGAGAGCAGCCAGGGAGAGGACGTCTTCAGTAAGTCTTTGCTTGCATGGAGGGTCGGGGTCTGGGGATCGGGGTCGGAGGGTCGGGGTCGGGGGATCGGGGTCGGGGTCGGAGGGTCGGGGTCGGGGTCGGAGGGTCGGGGTCGGAGGGTCGGGGTCGGAGGGTCGGGGTCGGGGGATCGGGGTCGGGGTCGGAGGGTCGGGGTCGGAGGGTCGGGGTCGGAGGGTCGGGGTCGGAGGGTCGGGGTCGGGGTCGGAGGGTCGGGGTCGGAGGGTCGGGGTCGGAGGGTCGGGGTCGGGGATCAAGATCAGAGGATCGGGATCGGGGGAGTGGGGTCGGGATTGGGGGATCAGGATGGGGGTCAGGGGGTCGGGGGTCAGCGGTCGGGGTAGGGGGGTCAGTGCAGGTAGTCTTGTTGGGCCTGGGGGAAGCATTCCTGCTCCTCGGGGCCCACAAGCTGTGCTTTCTAGGCACTTACCTGCAGTCTCAGGCCTTCTCACCTCCTTTTATGAGGCGTAAAACAGAAGGCCCAGGAATCCCGGCCCCCCGGGGCTGAAATAGGGAATTATTTAAAAATGGAGGCCTGAAGCCTCCTTGAAAGGTTTTAAGGCCCGACCCGTCTCCTGGGAGCGGGTTGGCTGCCCACCCCTCGTCCCGCCCCCGTTGGGGGTGGGTCTGAAATGGTGGCAATTTTCAATGTCCCCCCGCCCCCAACCCACCCGTTTTTTAATTTACAAATCGAGCCCATAGGGTTTCAGACACACAAATCTGTAAAAATGGGAGTAGTTGATAAAGCTATAAAATAAATCATACGTGATTGTAGTTTTATAAAGGGGTAGAGAGTGGAATCTATGCAAAGAGGTAACGTTAAACCTGGACAAATCATTGGTTAGACTGCAGATGGAATGGTTTTGGGTACCTTACTTTAGGGAGGATGGCTCGGTTATGGCGAGGGTGCAAGAGGGATTTACTGAGATGATACCAGGGATGAGCAACTTTAGTTATGAGGAGAGGCTGGGGATTTTTTCATTACAGCAGAGAAGGTTAAGAGGAGATTTGATGAAGGCATTCAAAATTATGAGGTGCTTCGATAGAGTAAATCAGGAAAAACTATTCCAATTGGTGATTGAGTCAGTAATTAAGGGGCATCAATTTAAGATCATCATCAAAAGGACAAAGGGGGAAGAACAGGAGATTTTATTTATTATTATGCAGAGAATTGTCAGGACAAGGAACGCCCAACTAGAAACAGTGAGGGGAGCAGAATCCACAACAGCTTTTAAAAGGGAAGTGGATAAATATCTGAAAAAGAAAAAATATAAGGTTTGGAGAAAGGGCAGGGGAATGGAACTCAGGGGAGAGTTCCATCACAGACACGATGGGCCGAACGGTCTCATTCTGAGCTGTAAAATTCTGAGTCTCTACCCATGGTTCAGTACAGTTCCCTGACTTGATATTGACACTCATGTTAACTCACTGTCCTCACTGACTTCAAAATCCTCATCCATGGCCTCACCTCTCCTACCTTTGCAATCTCCTCCAGCTGGGTCTTTGCTCATATTCTGCGCACGTCTACCCTGGTCTATTGCGCGTGGCCCTCCGCCCCACTCTACCATTGGTTGCAGAGTGTTACATAGAAATTACAGCCCAGGAACAGTTCATTCAGGCCAACTGGTCTATGGCGGAGTTTATGCTCCACACGAGCCTCCTTCCACCTTACTTCATCTCACCCTATCAACATAACCTTTTATCCCTTTCTACCTTACTTTAGGGAGGATGGCAAACTTATGGAGAGGGTGCAGAAAGGATTTAGTAGGATGATCCCAGGGATGAGGCTGTAGTTATGGGGAGAGACTGGGGCTCATTTAATTAGAGCAAAACAGTTAAGAGGAGATCTGATAGCTGTGTTCAAAATTTTGACAGGTTCATAAGGCAAATAGGGAACAATTATTTCTATTGGTTGTCGAGTCAGTAACTAGAGGACATCATTTTAAAATCTCCATCAAAAGTATAACGGGGGTGATTACAGGAATGTTTTATTTTGGTCACGTTGGGACATGGAACTCCCAACTAGGAACAACGGGGAGAGCAGGATCCAGAATTGGGTTTAAATAGGGAGTGGGTAAATATTTGAATTTGTTTTTAAAAGGGCAGAGGAATGGGACTAAGTGGATAGCTGAGTCAGAGAGCCAGCACAGGGGCTATGGGCCAAATGGCCTCCTTCTGTGCTATCGAATTCTATAGAGAATGTCTCTTGGTGTGTCTGCATTAACAGTCTTTACTTCACCATTCCTGTCACTGTACTTACAGAATTGTCAGTTTTGGAAGTAAAATAGGAAGTGAAACAGGAGTGATGAGAAGTTTTATTTAAAGAAGAAAAATCATTCTGAGATTCCCTCATTTCGGATCTCTCGACATTTGTTGACCATTTGCCTGTTTGTGCTTCACTGCAACACCCAGTTATACTGTGCTACAGTTCAACAGTTGACTGTTTTCAGTTTGTTTGCCTGCTCTGGGTGGTGGTGGACTTGTTAAGATGCTGTCACTCACGTTACAGTCGTTAACATCCAGGAGCTACCACGAGGAGTGCGATAGATTGCAAACCCCAGACTGCAGGAAGCCAATCAGGCCAACCCTGGGAGTCATGATGTGGAGATGCCGGTGATGGACTGGGGTTGACAATTGTAAACAATTTTACAACACCAAGTTATAGTCCAGCAATTTTATTTTAAATTCACAAGCTTTCGGAGGCTTCCTCCTTCGTCAGGTGAACCATTCACATCGTTCACCTGACGAAGGAGGAAGCCTCCGAAAGCTTGTGAATTTAAAATAAAATTGCTGGACTATAACTTGGTGTTGTAAAATTGTTTACAATTGTCAACCCTGGGAGCAGTGAGTTCCCTGCACAGGACATTCCTAGCACAGGGTTAACCCTTTATTGTAAATGGGCCGATGTCTCTGTTATGATAATGGTAATAGTCTCTAGCATCATGTGTTTAAGAAAAGGAAATAGTTGAAATGCACAGCAGATTGATTAGTATTGAAAAGAGGAAAAGACGGGGGAATATTTAGATGTGACCCTAAATCAGAACTCATTTCACAGGCTTCATTCCAATGATACTGATCTCGTCCTCAGTAAAGGATTTAAACATGAAGGTTACTGAAAACACTCAGCAGGTCAGTCAGCTCCTGTGGAAAGAACTTTGCAGGTCATTGTAATTCTTCTCTCGTGCATGTGCTTGTTTGTCTGTGGGTGTGTTTCTCTCTCTCTCTCTCTCTGTCTGTCTCTCTCTCTCTCTGTGTCTGTGAGTGTGTTTCTCTCTCTCTCTCTCCCTGTGTCTGTGTGCGTCTCTCTCTCTCTCTCCCTCTCTCTGTCTGTGGGTGTGTTTCTCTCTCTCTGTGTCTGTGTCTGTCTCTCTCTCTCTGTGTCTGTGTCTGTCTCTCTCTCTCTGTGTCTGTGTCTGTCTCTCTCTCTCTCTGTGTCTGTGTCTGTCTCTCTCTCTCTCTGTGTCTGTGTCTGTCTCTCTCTCTCTCTGTGTCTGTGTGTGTCTCTCTCTCTCTGTGTCTGTGTGTGTGTCTCTCTCTCTGTGTCTGTGTCTGTGTGTGTCTTTCTCTCTCTGTGTCTGTGTGTGTGTCTCTCTCTCTCTGTTTCTCTCTCTCTCTCTCTCTGTGGGTGTGTGTCTCTCTCTGTGTCTGTGTGTGTCTCTCTCTGTGTCTGTGTGTGTCTCTCTCTCTCTCTGTGTCTGTGTGTGTGTGTCTCTCTCTGTGTGTCTGTGTGTCTCTCTCTCTCTCTCTCTCTCTCTCTCTGTGTCTGTGTGTGTTTCTCTCTCTCTCTCTGTGCCTGTGTGAGTGTCTCTCTCTCTCTGTCTGTGTGTGTGTCTCTCTCTCTCTCTCTGTGTCTGTGTGTGTTTCTCTCTCTCACTCTCTCTCTCTGTGTCTGTGTGTGTCTCTCTCTCTCTCTGTGTCTGTGGGTGTGTGTCACTCTCTGTGTGTGTGT
>NC_090352.1:2016765-2166765 GCF_035084215.1 Heptranchias perlo | reverse complement strand
TCTGTGCTACTCTGTGTTTGAGTCTGTGTGTGCCTATGTATGTGTCTGTCTGTCTATCTGTGTTTTGCTCTCTCCCTTCTCTTTGTTCTGTTCCTTTCCAAGTGTTGTTCATCTGTAATATATCCTCCAGTTTTGATGAAGGGTCCACACCTAACAGATTAACTCCTCTGCTCTCCCCAGATGCTGCCTGACCTGCTGAATGTCTCCAGCATTTTCTGTTCTTGTGTCAGATTTCCAGCAGTTTGTTTCTGCTTTTTGTATTTAAAGTAGTTCAGTCAGCAAGTCAGCAAGTCTTCAGCCCCGAGAGTCCTCTGCCTGTCTCTAGGCTGCTGTTGCATCCAGGGCAGACACAGTTGGTTTCAGTTTGTGAATGTAGAATGTTCTGTGATGTGTTTTGTAAAAGTTTCAGTTCACAAATTAGCACGATGTATCTCGGGTCAGATTTTAAAAGAAAGTTGTATTAAATTTCCTAGAACTACTTCAAGAATTACAGGAAAGGCCAAAACACTGGAAGATGCACAAACTAGACTTTCCAAGGCAAGGCAGCATTGCACTGAGAGCCTTTAGGAAACGACTGTCCTGCCCTCTGTACCCACTTTCCCCGATAGTAATTTCTAAATCCTCCACTGCTGAAAACTGCACCGAGAGGTTTTTACCCTGTGGTAAAAGTAATGGAATGTTGACGAGAGCTGCATCGTAAATTATGACAAACCCATGTCCCACTGCAGTCTCAGTGTAACTCCTTGACTTCAGGGGGTTGATTTTAGGATGGCCGAGCGTGGGCAGGGTGGGGGGGGGCTCCTAAAATGGGGGAATCCCGGAGCGGGTCCGGAGCCCGTCTCCAACCCGCCCACTTCCGGGTTCCCCAGTGACGCATTCGGGTGCGCGCACAGCTCCTGCATGCGGGACTCCCACCGGCAATTAAAGCCGACGGGATGACAATTTAAATACTTATTTAGCTAGTTGAGGTACTTGACAGACCTCACTGACAGGAGATTTTGGCAGGGGTGCGATTTTGAAGGATCCTCAGGGTGTTTCCCGTGCTGGGGGAAACACTCCCTGTTGGAGCAGACGTGTTTCAGCCAACAGCCAGTGGGAGATGCAAAGGATTATTTGACAGTTGGGGGGAAAACCTCATTTATTGCAGCAGGGCATTCTGTCACTTCAGACAAAGTTTTGGCAACAACACCTTTGTCTTTCCACTCAAAATTATTAATTTATACCCTAAACTCTGCTGCGCTAGCACATTTATCTACTTTGTGGACCCCCTCAAACTCACACCATCAGGATGGGGGGCACCAGAGCTGCATTCATCACTTCATCCGAGGACGAGCAACATCACCAGCCTCACCAGGCACACCGTCCACCTCCGCCACGTGGAGCTCCACAACACAGCGCTGCGCCACACGCACCTGCACAAAATAGTCGTGCAACTACACATACACCCACTGTAGAGTGACCCAATGGGTGGCATCAAGTGTGGGTGCTCATGGAGAACCTCATGAAAGGGACTGATTGCACAAGCCAGTCAAGAATGGCCAAGACGTGGCAGTAGTGGTGACACTAATAATATTTAATGTGAGTTGAACCAAAATCAAATCTAAATAAAAAACATGACAAACCGTCAAACACCCTTGTCCATCCCCTTTGTGTTTACAAAACCTTCGCCTTTCTCTTCCGACTACTCCTACGTGGTGCCTCCCCTGTGGCTGCAGCAGAGGTAGTGACAGGTTGCTCTTGTTCATGCCCTGACCGATTAGATGCTTTGGGCCGATGCCCTCTGGGTTTTGGTGCCCGTGAGGGCCCCTCCAAAGACTGCTCCACCTGCACCTGTGCAGGGGCAGACTCGACCACCTGGAGAGGAGGCAGCATTGCGGGTACTGGTTGAGAGGGGGTCAACGGGTGAGACGTGGGAGCGCCTTGAGTGGCATCCCCACTTCCATGTCCCCTTTCGCCATCATCCCTCTCCTGGGCCAGGCCCACGTCACTCCTACCACCCTGCTGGACGACAGTTTGGAGGACATGTGTGAAGCCTTGTAAGGCCAGTGCTAGTGTATCTGCCTGCCTGTTTAAGGTGGCAGAAAGTTGCTCACTCTGAGTCCGATGGGCAGTTGTCAGGGCCTCAGTGGACTCAATGGTGAGCCTGAAGCTCCATGGAGGCTAGCCTTCCCTCCATCGCAGACATTCCCGCACTTACCCACGACAGTATCTCAGAGATTCCCTCCTGTACCTGTGCCACCATTCCACTCATGCAGGAGTTGGACTCCTCCATCCTCTGCGCGATTGTGGAGAGTGCGCGTGGCACCTGTTCCAGCACCTCGCAAATGTGCTGCTGTCCCTCGATCATTCTCATTATAAAGGATGGCCCCCAGGGTTCAGCATCTGTGTCCAGCTGAGCAGAGCCTGGAGAAGATGCTCCCACCGACACGGGCTCTCCACAGCTGCCCCTGCCACCAGTGTCTGCTCGTGCTCACATGTGTGTGGTGACTCACCAACTGCTGAATGCATTGGTTTGGGTGAGGCTGACCGTGAAAGAGATGCATCAGAGGGTGAGTATGAGACAGAGCCATGACATTGTATGAGGATTGGGTTGAGTGGTAGTGGTGGGGTGAGTACTGGGGAGGTGAGTAAGTGCAGGTAAGATGAGGATGAGGTTTGAGTGGGTGTGAGGAGTGATGTGACAGAGAAGTGTTGGCAGTGCAGAAGGAGATGTGGGGTGGGGGCGGTGATGTGGAAGACGGAGTGTAGGGGAATGAGTGGCTGACCTAGTTAGGTCATTGAAGCACTTCCTGCACTATATCCAGGTGTGGGGTATGGTGCAGGTGACCTCCTCTGCCACCTCGAGCCAGGCCTTCTTGGTCTCAGAGGGAGGCCACTTCCTCCCGCCCACCGGGTAGAAGATTTCTCTCCTCCTCCTCACCCCATCCAGTAACACCTGGAGTGAGGCATCATTAAACCTGGGAGCAGCCTTCCCCCTGGGCTGCTCCATGCTGTAATTTTGGTTCTTTGCTGCAGGAGCAGCATTGGAGGACTGCCCCTTTAAATAGGGCTCCTCCAGCTGACAGCCTGTGATGCTGGTGCGCAGTCCGCCCGCTGCGCAGGTTTCAAATGGGAAACCCGGAAGCCAAGGTAAGTGGCTTCAATTTACCCGCGATCGCGCGGGGAACGCACCGAATTGACTGGGCGGGTTACCAACAGGCCCAGTCGCCCTCCCCCGCTGCCAACCCGCCTCCCTGGTAATATCGGGGCCCAGGTGTTGTAAGGACTATCTGCAGGGCAGTTTTTCCAGGGGACGTTTCTCAGCAGTTAACATTTTTTTGGACCATCAGCTTCTTTGAAGCTTGGTCAGTTTTTGCGAGGAAGACAATTCCAACAAACTCAACAAACAGATTCTGAGACTCCCAAAGGGTGTTGGTAGGAATTATTTTTGGAACGGTACATGTGGTGCTCACTATCTCAAATCAACAGGTGGGAACTTGGAAAAAGGAAGATTAAGGAAATAAACAGAGAACACAGTGAAACAAGAGAAAAAAATATGGGCAAAATCAAAGATACTGAGAGGAGCAGGGTGAGAGACGACAGTATAATATGAGAGTTATAACTCTCATATAAATGCAGACTTGCAGACTTGCATTTAGACAGCATCTTTAACGTAGTAACACAGGAGTGTTAGCAAACAAAATTTGACACCAAGCCAAAGAAGGAGATATTAGGACAGGTGACCGAAAGCTTGGTCAAAGAGGTAGGTTTTAAGGAGCGTCTTAAAGGAGGAGAGAGAGGGAGAGAGGCGGAGAGGTTCAGGGATTGAATTCCAGAGCTTAGGGTCTAGGCAGCTGAAGGCACGGCCGCCACTGAAGGGGTGAAGGAAATCAGGGATGTACAAGAGGCCAGAATTGGAGGAGCACAGGATTATTAGAGGTTTGTAGGGCTGGAGGAGGTTACAGAGATAGGGAGGGGCGAGGCCATGGAGAGATTTGAACACAAGGATAAGAATTTTAAAATCGAGGTGTTGCTGGACTGGGAGCCAGTGTAGGTCAGTGAGAAACAGGGGGTGATGGGTGAACGGGACTTGGTGCGAGCTAGTATACGAGTAGCAGAGTTTTGGATGAGCTCAAGTTTATGGAGGGGGGAAGGTGAGAGGCCGGCCAGGAGAGCATTGGAATAGTCGAGTCTGGAGGTAACAAAGGCATGGGCGAGGGTTTCAGCAACAAATAAGCTGAGGCAGTGGCGGAGACGGGCGATGTTATGGAGGTGGAAGTAGGCGGTCTTGGTGATGGAGAGGATATGGAGTCAGAAACTCATCTCAGGGTCAAATAGGACACCGAGGTTGTGAGCAGTCTGGTTAAGCCTCAGACAGTAGCCAGGGATATATTTTACACCAAGTCCTTCCTGTATGCACATCAGTGAGAACAAATCAAAAAATGTCTGGGAACAGTCTAATCGTCTTAGCTGAGCTCGATTCTGACACAGAATTAACACCTGCTTTCTGGAGCAAAATTATAGAATCATAGAATTAGGCGCCTTCAGCTAATCTAATATAGACTAGGATAGTAATAGTGTAAAGGACAAAGAGGGGGAAGAGTTTCTGAAGTGTGTTCAGGAGGACTTTCTTGATCAGTTTGTTTCCGGCCCAACGAGGAAGGAGGAATTGCTGGATCTGGTTCTGGGGAATGAGGTGGATCAAGTGGAGCAAGTGTCAGTGAGGGAACATTTAGGGAACAGACATCATGGGCTTGATATTGCCAGGGCTGCGGGTTCGCGGCGGGGGTGCTATTGGGCGCGTGGGTGACGCGCCCGGCGAAATCAGTCTGCCCCCCGCGCAATCGCAGGCTGATTGGATCCATTTACCTCTTGTTCCAGGTTCCCCACTGCTGATCTGCGCGTCGGGCGGGCTGCGCATGCGCAGTAAGGTCTGTCAGCTGGAGGAGCTCTATTTAAAGGGGCAGTCCTCCACTGACCGATGCTGCAAGAAATAGGAAAAATCACAGCATGGAGCAGCCCAGGGGGAAGGCTGCTCCCAGTTTAATGATGCCTCACTCCAGGTATCATTAGATGGGGTGAGGAGGAGGAGGGGGAGGACAGAGATCTTCCCCCCAGGCGGGCGGGAGGAAGCGGCCTGCCTCTGCCACCAGGAAGGCCTGGCTCGAGGTAGCAGAGGAGGTCACCTGCACCACCAACATATCGCCCACCTGCATACAGTGCAGGAGGCGCTGCAATGCCCTAAATAGGTCAGCCAAAGTGAGTACACTTACTCATTCCCCTACACTCCGTCTGCCACATCACCGTCCCCACCCCACATCTCCTTCTGCATTGCCAACACTACTCTGTCACATCACCCCTCACACCCACTCAAACCCCATCCTCATCTTACCTGCACTTACTCACCTCTCCAGTACTCATCCCGCCACTACCACTCAACCCAATCCTCGTACAATCTCATGGCTCTATCTCATACTCACCCTCTCATGCATCTCTTTCACGGTCAGCCTCACTCAACCTGCCACTACCTGTGCTGCAGCCACAGGGCATGCATCACATATGTGCAGTAGGCAGCGTAAGGCAAACGTGTTGTGAGCATGAAGGGGATGCACAAGGGTGTTTGAGGGTTTGTCATGGTTTTTACTTATATTTAATTTCTGACCAACTCACATCACATATTATATTGGCACCACTACTGCCATGTCTTTGCGAATCTTGTCTGGTTTGTGCAATAATGCCCTTTCCTGAGGATCACAATGAAGACCCACACCTGATGCCACCCATTGTGTCACTGCAGAGTGAGTGTAGGTGTATTTGCAGGGCTCTTTTGTGCAGACGGCTGAGAGACGTCGGCGATGTCCCCGGTTGCACCCTGGAAGGATGCGGAGGAGAAGTTGTTGAGGGCAGTGGTGACTTTGACAGCGACAGGTAAGAAGATGGTGCTCGGGCCAGCCGGGAGCAGCTCGGCCTGAAGGAGGCTGCAGATGTCCACGACTACATGTCGAGTGACTCTGAGCCTCCGTGTGCACTGCTGCTCAGAGAGGTCCAGGAAGCTGAGCCTCGGTCTGTGGACCCTGTGGCGAGGGTAGTGCCCTCTGCGACGCATCTCTCTCTGCGGTAGCCCTCCCTCCTGCTGTGCAGGTGGATGTGTCACAGCACTGTGTTGTGGATCTCTCCGTGTCAGAGGTGGACGGCTTGGCCGGCGAGGCTGGTGATGCTGTTCGCCCTCCGAGGAGGTCATGACTGCAGCTACGGCGGCCCCCATCCAGAAGATGTACATCTGAGGGGGTCCGCAAGATAGGTACATGTCTCTGGACCCCGGGGTAAGTGTGCAAGTTGGTGAATTTGATTGTCAGGAGGAGGGTGGTGGAGGCCAAACTTTGTCCCAAGTGACAGAGTGGCCTCCTGCAATGAGTGAGGGTCTCCCCCCCAACCTGTCAAATGGACCTTTGCAGCTGCCACAGGCTGCAACACGTCCATTTCAACTGGGAGTGTTTCTCCCAGTACGGGAAACAGTCCCAGTTGTTTCTAAAATCCCACCCCTCCTGACATAATCCCTTAATCAGGTCTGTTAACGACCTGAAATAGCTAGATAAATATTGTTAAGTGGCACCCCGCCGGCTTTAATTGCCTGCGGGAGTCCCACATGCGGGGGCTGCGCGCACACGTCAGCCCGTCTGTGGGGAACCCGGAATTGGGCGGGTTGGAGCCGGGCTCCGAACCCGCTCCGGGATTCGCCGATTTTCGGAGCCCCCCCGCCAGGAACGCACCCGATAGCGGGTGCTAAATTGGAGCCCCATGGGTTTAGATTAGTTATGGAAATGGACAAGGAGCAATCTGGAGTAAAAATACTTAATTGGAGGAGGGCCAATTTCAGTGGGTTGAGAATGGATCAGGCCCGGGTAAATTGGAATCAAAGATTGGCAGGCAAAACTGTAATCGAACAATGGGCGGCCTTTAAAGAGGAAATGGTTCAGATACTGTCTAGGTACATTCCCACGAGGGGGAAAGGTAGGGCTACTAAAGCCAGAGCTCCCTGGATGACGAAAGAGATAGAGAGTAAAATGAAGCAGGTTGATAATACAAGTGAGAACCAGGCTGAATATAGAAAGTACAGAGGAGAAGTGAAAAAGGAAATAAGAGGGGCAAAGAGAGAGAATGAGAATAGACTGGCAGCAAATATAAAAGGGAATCCAAAAGTCTTCTACAGGCATGTAAACAGTAAATGGGTAGTAAGAGGAGGGGTGGGGCTGATTAGGGACCAAAAAAGGAGACCATGCATGGAGGCAGAGGGCATGGCTGAGGCACTAAATGAGTACTTTGCATCTGAGGAGGTAGTTGAGATACTGGATGGGCTAAAAATTGGTAAAGAGGAGGTGCTAGAAAGGTTGGCTGTACTTAAAGTAGATAAATCACCCGGTCCGGATGGGATGCATCCTAGGTTGCTGAGGGAAGTAAGGGTGGAAATTGCAGAGGTGTTGGCCACAATCTTCCAAACATCCTTAGATACAAGGTTGGTGCCAGAGGACTGGAGAATTGCAAATGTTACACCCTTATTCAAAAAAGGCTGTAAGGATAAACCCAGCAACTACAGGCCAGGCAGTTTAACCTCGGTGGTAGGGAAACTTTTAGAAACAATAATCCGGAATGAAGTTAATAGTCACTTGGACAAGTGGGATTAATAAAGGAAAGCCAGCATGGATTTGTTAAAGGCAAATCGTGTTTAACCAACTTGATTGAGTTTTTTGATGAGGTAATGGAGAGGGTTGATGAGGGCAATGCGGTTGATGTGGTGTATATGGACTTTCAAAAGACGTTTGATAAAGTGCCACATAATAGGCTTGTCAACAAAATTGAAGCCCATGGAATAAAAGAAGCAGTGGCAGCATGGATACAAAATTGTCTAAGTGACAGGAAACAGGGAGCAGTGGTGAACAATTGTTTTTCGGACTGGAGGGAGGTGTACAGTGGTGTTCCCCAGGGGTCGGTGCTGGGACTGCTGCTATTTTTGATAAATATTAATGACTTGGACTTGGGTGTACAGGGCTCAATTTCAAAATTTGCAATTGACAAAAAACTTGGAAGGGTAGCAAACAGTGAGGAGGATAGTGATAGACTTCAAGAGGATATAGATAGGCTGGTGGAATGGGCAGACACGCGGCGGATGAAATTTAACACAGAGAGGTGCGAAGTGATACATTTTGGCAGGAACAATGAGGAGAGGCAATATAAACTAAATGGTACAATTCTAAAGGGGGTGCAGAAACAGAGAGACCTGGGGGTGTATGTGCACAAATCTTTGAAGGTGGCAGGGCAGGTTGAGAAAACGTTTAAAAAAGCACACAGGATCCTGGGCTTTATAAATAGATGCATAGAGTACAAAAGCAAGGTGGCTATGTTGAACCTTTATAAAACATTGGTTTGGCCACAACTGGAGTGTTGTGTTCAATTCTGGGCACCGCACTTTAGGAAGGATGTGAAGGCCTTAGAGAGGGTGCAGAAAAAAGATTTACTAGAATGGTTCCAGGGATGAGGGAGTTCAGTGGATAGACTGGAGAAAATGGGGTTGTTCTCCTTAGAGCAGAGAAAAGGCAATTTGATAGAAGTGTTCAAAATCATGAAGGGTTTAGATAAAGTAGATAATGAGAAACTGTTCCCATTGGTGGAAGGGTCGCAAACCAGAGGACACAGATTTAAGGTGATTGGCAAAAGAACCAAAGGCGACATGAGGAAAAACTTTTTTATGCAGCAAGTAGTGCGTACAGAGTATCGAAATAGGAGGATAGTGCAGATGAATGAGTGGCTGGAGAGATGATGCAGGAGGGAGGGCTTTAGATTCCTGGGACATTGGGAACAGTTCTGGGGGAGGTGGGACCTGTACAAGGTTTGCTAGTGCTGTTGGGGAGGGTTTAAACTAGCTTAGCAGGGGGGTGGGAGCCTCAGCATAGATTCAGGAGGGAGAGAAAGAGAGCTGGAAATGGAAGACAAAAAGTTAGTAAGCGAGTTTGGAAACAAAGGTTAGAAAATAGACAATGAAGGAGTTTGGCAGTGCTTAATGGACGGAGTATAGTGAATAAGGCAGATGAGTTGAGGGCACAGATAGACACGTGGCAGTATGATATCTTAGCTATTACTGAAACATGGCTTAAAGAGGGGCAGGAATGGCAGCTCAATGTTTCTGGTTACAGGATTTTCAGACAAGATAGAGAGGGGGATAAAAAAAGAGGGGGGGGGTGGCAATATTGGTTAAAGAAACAATTACAGCTGCGAGAAGGGATGATAAGGTGGCCAAATGAGGCCACATGAGTTGAGCTAAAGAACAAAAAAGGGGCTGTCACACTACTGGGAGTGTATTATAGACCCCCAAACAGTCAGAGGGAGATAGAACAGCAAATATGTAGGCAAATTTCTGCAAAGTGCAAAAACAATAGGGCAGTAATAGTAGGGGATTTCAACTACCCGAATATTAACTGGGATACAATCAGTGCAAAAGGTACAGAGGGCGCAGAATTCTTAAATTGCATTCAGGAGAACTTTTTTAGCCAGTAAGTAGCTCGCCCAACAACAGTGGGGGCAGTTCTGGATTTAGTTTTAGGGAATGAAGCTGGGCTGGTGGAAGGAGTATCAGCATTTTGGTGGTAGTGATCATAATTCAGTTAGATTTAGCATAGTTATGGAAAAGGACAAAGACAGAACAGGAATAAAAGTTCTAAATTGGAGAAAGGCCAATTTTACTAAGCTGAGAAGTGATTTAGCAAAAGTGGACTGGAAACAGCTACTTGAAGGTAAATCAGTGTCAGAGCAGTGGGAGGCGTTCAAGGGGGAGATTCAAGGGGTTCAGAGTAAACATGTTCCCACAAAGAAAAAGAGATGGGACTGCCAAATCTAGAGCCCCCTGGATGACAAGGAGCAAACAGGGTAAGATAAGGCAAAAAAGGGAAGCTTATGTCAAACACCAAGAGCTCAATACTGCAGAAAGTCTAGAGGAGTATAGAAAGTGCAGGGGTGACATTAAAAAGGAAATTAGGAAAGCAAAGAGAGGGCATGAAAAAATATTGGCAAGTAAAATTAAGGTAAACCCAAATATGTTTTATAAATACATAAAGAGCAAGAGGATAACTAAGGAAAGAGTAGCCAATTAGAGACCAAAAAGGTAACCTGTGTGTGGAGGCGGAAGATGTGGGTATGGTTCTTAATGAATACTTTGCATCTGTCTTCACAAAAGAGGGGGACGATGCAGATATTGTAGTTAAGGAGGAGTGTGAAATATTGGATGGGATAAACTTTGTGAGAGAGGAAGTATTAAGGGGTTTAGCATCTTTGAAAGTAGATAAATCACCAGGCCCGGATGAAATGTATCCCAGGCTGTTAAAAGAAGCCAGGGAGGAAATAGCAGAGGTTTTCCAATCCTCTCTGGATACAGGCGTGGTGCCGGAGGATTGGAGGACTGCTAACATTGTACCATTGTTTAAAAAGGGAGCGAAGGATAGACCGAATAATTACAGGCCAGTCAGCCTAACCTCAGTGGTGGGCAAATTATTGGAATCAATTCTGAGGGACAGTATAAACCTTCATTTGGAAAGGCACAGATTAATCAAGGACAGTCAGCATGGATTTGTTAAGGGAAGGTCATGTCTGACTAACTTGACTGAATTTTTTGAGGAGGTAACAAGGAGATCGATGAGGGCAGCGCGTTTGATGTAGTCTACATGGATTTTAGCAAGGCTTTTGACAAGGTCCCACATGGCAGACTGGTCAAAAAAGTAAAAGCCCATGGGATCCAAGGGAAAGTGGCAAATTGGATCCAAAATTGGCTCAGTGGCAGGAAGCAAAGGGTAATGGTTGATGGGTGCTTTTGTGACAGGAAGGCTGTTTCCAGTGGGGTTCCACAGGGCTCATTATTAGGTCCCTTGCTTTTTGTGGCATATGTTAATGATTTAGACTTAAATGTAGGGGGCATGATTAAAAAGTTTGTGGATGATACAAAAATTGGCCGTGTGGTTGATAGTGAGGAGGAAAGCTGTAGACTGCAGGAAGATATCAATGGACTGGTCAGGTGGGCAGAAAAGTGGCAAATGGAATTCAATCCAGAGAAGTGTGAGGTAATGCATTTGGGGAGGGCAAACAAGGCAAGGGAATACACAATAAATGGGAGGATACTGAGAGGTGTAGAGGAACAGAGGGACCTTGGCGTGCATGTCCACAGATCCCTGAAGGTAGTGGGACAGGTAGATAAGGTGATAAGAAGGAATATGGGATACTTTCCTTTATTAGCCGAGGCACAGACTATAAGAGCAGGGAGGTTATGCTAGAACTGTATAAAACACTAGTTAGGCCACAGCTTGAGTACTGCGTACAGTTCTGGTCACCACATTACAGGAAAGATGTAATTGCACTAGAGAGGGTACAGAGGAGATTTACGAGGATGTTGCCAGGACTGGAGAATTTTTGCGATGAGGAAAGATTGGATAGGCTGGGGTATTTTTCTTTGGAACAAAGGAGGCTGAGGGGAGATTTAATTGAGGTGTATAAAATTATGAGGGGCCTAGATAGGGTGGATAGGAAGGACCTATTTCCCTTAGCTGACAGGTCAATAACCAGGGGACGTGGATTTAAAGTAATTGGTAGAAGGATTAGACGGGAGCTGAGGAAAAGATTTTTTACCCAGAGGGTGGTGGGGGTCTGGAACTCACTGCCTGAAAGGGTGGTAGAGGCAGAAACCCTCAACTCATTTAAAAAGTACTTCGATATGCACTTGAAGTGCCGTAACCTACAGGGCTACAGACCAAGTCCTGGAAAGTGGCATTAGGCTGGATAGCTCTTTATCAACCAACACAGACACGATGGGCTGAATGGCCTCCTTCTGTGCCGTAAATTTTTCTATGTTCTCTATGTTTCTATGAGTAGTTATGATCTGGAATGTGCTGCCTGAAAGAACATAAGAAATAGGAGCAGGAGTCGGCCATACGGCCCCTCGAGCCTGCTGCACCATTCAATTAGATCATGGCTGATCTTCAACCTCAACTCCACTTTCCTGCCTGATCCCCGTATCCCTTGATTCCCCAACAGTCCAAAAATCTATCGATCTCAGACTTTAATATACTCAATGACTCAGCATCCACAGCCCTCTGGGGTAGAGAATTCCAAAGATTCACAACCCTCTGAGTGAAGAAATTCCTCCTCATCTCAGTCTTAAATGGCCGAACCCTTATCCTGTGACTATGCCCCCTAGTTCTAGACTCTCCAGCCAGGGGAAACAACCTGTGTCTACCCTGTCAACCCCCCTCAGAATCTTACATGTTTCAATGAGATAACCTCTCATTCTTCAAAACACCAGAGAGTATAGGCCCATTCTACTCAACCTCTCCTCATAGGACAACCCTCTCATCCCAGGAATTAATCTAGTGAACCTTCATTGCACCGCCTCTAAGGCAAATATATGCTTCCTTAGGTAAGGAGACCAGAACTATACGCAGTACTCCAGGTGAGGTCTCACCAAAGCCCTGTAGAATTTTGCAAACGCAAAATTTTCGAACTTTGAATTCCCAGTGGGAAGCCTTTACTTTTACACATTGACGTTAAACCCGGAAATAAAGCCGGGTTGTGATCGCCTCCCAAAAAACAACTATTTTCAACTCCTACCCGCCCCCAACCCACCTGTTCTTGGGGTTTAAAATGAACCCCTTTGTGTCCTTCTCACAGCTTACTTCCCCACCTAGCTTTGTATCATCAGCAAACTTGGATACATGACACTCGGTCCCTTCATCCAAGACATTAATATAGATTGTAAATAGCTGAGGCCCAAGCACTGATCCTTGCAGCACCACTAGTTACAGCCTACCAAATGATCCATTTATTCCTACTCTCTGTTTTCTGTCCGTTAACCAATCCTCTATCCATGCTAATATATTACCCCCAATTCCATGAGCCCTTATCTTGCATAACAACCTTTTATGTGGCACCTTATTAAATGCCTTTTGAAAATTCAAATGTACAACATCCACTGGTTCCCCTTTATCTACCCTGCTAGTTACATCCTCAAAAAACTCTAATAATATGGGTTTAACACAGAGGGTGGTGGAAACAGATTCAATTGTGGCTTTCATAAAGGAATTGGATAAATATTTGAAGAGAAAAGATTTGCAGGGCTGCGGGGAACGAAGGGAATGGGATTAACTGGATTGCTCTTACAAAGAGCCAGCACGAGCTCGATGGGTCAAATGGCCTCCTTCTGTGCTGTGACCATTCTATGGGTGCAAAATGGAGCAAAATGGGTTCTTAAAGGCTACCAGCACAAATCCGCTGCTCAAAACCTGCACCAGATTAATCCTCCCAAACAAATCATCAGTCCCCTTTAAAACCCACCAGGAGCCCACTCCACTGCATTTAAATAAGGACAAGGGGGAAGAAAGGGCAGTGGAGTCACATGGGCGAGTGTTAGTCCCGCCCCTCCACTTACCTGCAAATGGGAGGAGAATCCATTCAAAAATGCAAATCTGCACTGACATCACTTACCTTTACGAGCCCAAAATATCAAACAGCAGAGGAATGAGACTGAAAGCAACTCATTGTGCACAACCCTCAGCTCGGAGCAAACCTCCCTCTACTCTACCCCAACAATACGCCTTCATCTCAATCTCAGAACACCATCCCTGGTGCATCCCTGTGAATGTCTCCATTTGCCTCACCCTCTATCCTGATGGCCAGAATTGTCCCTTGATATTTGTCTACATATTTTGATAAGACACTTTGACGAAGGAAGCATGGATGTAAATCAACAGTAACACACAGCCTGTTCCTGTGTTAACTGACGCAGGAACAGGAGGAGGCCATTCAGCCCCTCGAGCCTATTCTGTCATTCAATTAGGTCATGGCTGATCTGTACCTTAACTCCATTTACCTGCCATTGCTCCACATCCCACGATACCCTTTCTTAATATGCGTAAAGTTCTGGTCACCACATTACAGGAAAGATGTGATTGCGCTCGAGGGGGTACAGAGGAGATTTACAAGGATGTTGCCAGGCTGGAAAATTTTAGCTATGAGAAAAGATTGGATAGGCTGGGGTTGTTTTCTTTGGAACAAAGGAGGTTGAGGGGAGATTTAATTGAGGTGTATAAAATCATGAGGGGCTTAGATAGTGGATAGGGAGGACCTATTTCCCTTAGCAGAGGGGTCAGTGACCAGGAGGCATAGATTTAAAGTAATTGGTAGAAGGATTAGAGGGGAGCGGAGGAGAAATCTTTTTCACCCAGGGGGTGGTGAACTCACTGCCTGAAAGGGAGGTAGAGGCAGAAACCCTCAACTCATTTAAAAAGTACTTAGATGTGCACTTGAAGTGCTGTAACTTACAGGGCTACGGACCAAGTGATGGAAAGTGGGATTAAACTGGATAGTTCTTTTACAGCCGGCATGGACTCAATGGGCCGAATGGTCTCCTTCTGTGCCGTAACTTTCTATGATCCTATCATTAACAAAAATCTATCGATCTCAGCCTTGAATATTTCAATTGATCCACAGCCTTCTGGGGGACAGAGTTTCAGATTTCCACTAACTTTTGTGTTTAAAAAGTGCTTCCTGATTTTGTTCCTGAACGGCCTAGCTCTAATTTTGTAATGTCTCCTTGTTCTGCTCTCCCCCACCAGAGGAAATAGCTTCTCTATATTTACCCTATTGAAACTGTTTATCATTTAAACACCCCAATCAGATCACCCCTCAACCTTCTAAACTCAAGGGAGTACAAGCTACGTTTATGCATCCTGAACCCTTTAAGCCCCGGTATCATTCTGGTGACTCTGCGCTGTACCCTTGACATTGGGTAGTAATCTCCATCTAGTCCTTGCGCTGCCAGTGTCCTGATATTAATAGTTTCTGATCTTACCTTTGGCGGTACATAAAATTCCAAGAGGAACCGTTCTCCTTCCAGTCTCACAGCTTTCCGTAGCAACAGTCGACACTTCTGCCATTGTGTACTGCTCACGCAGGTCGTGTCATCAGCGACCATGTACCTCAACATTCCTTCTCTTTGGATGTCTAGCAGTTCCACTTTAGCAGACGATGACCGTGTCAAACGTAAACGTTCTAGTTTGTGGCTCCATTTGTCACGGACATCGCTTTCGGGTTTACTCCCTGAGGAGTCGTCCCCTTCAGGCCTCCTGCTCTGCCCAGCATCCAGTAAAGGTTCTGCCGAGGACCTCCACTGCAAAATCTCTTTCATTCCATCGACCATGCACATGCTCATGTTCCGCAGAGAAAACCCTTTCTTAAACTTTGGTCTGGCAGAATCGCTGACAGAAACATCCTCCGTGCTCCTGGAATGGCCAAAATTAGACATGTTCCTGGCCTGCGACTGTCTCAGGTACCTGCTTGAGTTCAACGTGTTGTCTATACTCTCGAGGGAATCTGAATCCTCTTTCCCCTGGAGAACCTCTTTACCATACGGCAGCTGACAATTCTGGATGTCCGAGAAGGGAACGATGTTATATTTGATGGAGGAGTCGGACAGATACGGCCTGTTCACCTCCGCAGCAAAGTACTCCACAAAATGAGAAGCAAAGTGTTGTGAGAAATTGGTCTCTATCCCCGGGCACTCGTAATGGGGATTTTCACTTACAAATATCCGGAATTTCTGGGCGAATTCGGTCGCAGCAGCTCGTGCTTGCACCTCACAAAACTCCTTCCAGTCTGGAACTTGCTGTTGAGTATCCTGACTTTCAGCATCACCATTCATGGCTATTTCACTGACGCTCCAATTAAGCTGTACAAGAAGGATGAAGAAAAGGCCTTGTTACCTTCACTTATAGCAGTCTTACAGTGATCCCCAATACACAAACCGACACATTGTTCATCTGGAAATGTTAAGCAACAAACACATTTCGCAACCAAGATCCTGCACCATAGAATTCATAGAATCGTGCAAGACAGAAGGAGGCCATTTGGCCCATCGTGCCTGTGCTGGCTCTTTGAAAGTGCCATCCAATTAGTTCCACTCGCCTACTCTTTCCCCGTTACCCTGCAAATTTTTCCTTTTTAAGTAGAATTCCAATTCCCTTTTGAAAGTTATTATTGAATCTGCTTCCACCACCCATTCAGGCAGTGCATTCCAGATCATAACAACTCACTGCATAAAAATATTTCTCCGCATTTATCCCCTGCTTCTTTTGCAAAATCAGTGAAACGGCATCAAACACCAATTCTTTGTAAGATCAACTCTGAACAAGATCTCTTCCCTTTTTTAAAAAACGAGCTCTGAAACAAGTTACACTCCTACAAACCCCCTTGCTGTGAGGGTCTGTCATTAAATGCTGTGATCTCTCACCTTACTGCGACTAAACAAGGTTTGGTGGTCGCTCATTGTAAATATTAACCAAAGGAATTGGAAACCACTTCAACGCCCGAAACAGCAGAGAAAAGGAAAAAGAAAATTGAATGTTCAGATCACCTCACAGTGGGACAAATGAAATAGGCGGATAATTCACAGGCTGCATGATTAACTGAAACCCACAGCGTTAGAGCTAAACAGCAGCATCACTCAGCATCAACACTAGTTCAGCTTTCTTTTCTCTCCTTTCTGAGGTTCTCCTGTTTCCTCTTTCAGTCAGGACCAAAGAGGAACAGGTCACCAACTCTCCCTGTAGTTACTGATCCCTGTGACATTTTACGAAACAAGTCACGAGGAAATGCTTTGTATTGTGCCATTGGTTAATGACAATGTGGGTGAGGTATAACCTGACTAAGCAAGAAAAAGGGAGCTATTAAGATTTCAGATAATTTGCGCAATGATTAGTATATACATATTTTATAAATGGGTACACAACAACCCGCCCATTGCACAACACATTTTGAAAATAAATGACACAGGAAATGTTTGCTTCCCTGCTGACAGTATTGGTTCAGAGCCAGAGGAGAATGAGTTTCAGTTTGGTACAATAAAGAACATTCATGATTTCAGCGGATTTTCTTATTAATGCCACCATGAGCCAGTTTACGAACATACGAATTAAGAGCAGGAGTAGGCCATTCAGCTCCTCGAGCCTGCTCTGCCATTTGATAAGATCATGGCTGATCTGATTGTGGCCTCAACCCTACTTTCCCGTCTACCTACTATAACCTTTGACTCTCTTGTTAATCAGGAATCTATCTAACTCAGCCTTATAAATATTCAATGACCCTGCCTCCACCGCTCTCTGGGGAAAGGAGTTCCACAGACTCACGACCCTCTGAGAGAAAAAATTTCTCCTCATCTCCATCTTAAATGGGAGACCCCTTATTTTTAAACAGTGGCCCCCAGTTTTAGTCTCTCCCACAATGGGAAACATCCTCTCAGCATCTACCCCTTCTAGTCCCCTCAGGATCTTATATATTTCAATAAGAGCACCTCTCATTCTTCTAAACTCCAATGTATACAGGCCCAACTTGTCCAACCTTTCCTCATAAGATAAACCCCTCATCCCAGGAATCAGTCGAGTGAACCTTCTCTGAACTGCCTCTAAAGCAATTATGTCCTTCCTTAAATAAGGAGACCAAAACTGTGCACAGTATTCTAGATGTGATCTCACCAATGCCTTTTACAACTGTAGCAAAACATCTCTACTTTTATATTCCATTCCCCTTGCAATAAATAACATTCCATTTGCCTTCCTAATCACTTGCTGTAGCTGCATACTAACTTTTTGGGATTCATGTACTAGGACACCAAGATCCCTCTGTACCTCAGAGTTCTGCAATCTCTCTCCATTTAAATAATATACTGCTTTTCTATTCCTCCTGCCAAAGTGGACATGTTCACATTTTCCCACATTATACTCCATCTGCCAAATTTTTGCCCACTCACTTAACCTATCTATATCCCCTTGCAGACTCCTTGGCCCAGATATTACCAGGGAGGCGGGATGGCAGCAGGGGGGGCAACTGGGCACATGGGTAACCCGCCCAGTGAAATCGGTCCGTTCCCCACGCGATTGCGGGTCAATTAGAGCCACTTACCGTGGCTTCCGGGTTTCCCGTCGTCCACCTGCGCAGTGCACGGACTGCGCACCCGCATCACAGGCTGTCAGCCGGAGGAGCCCTATTTAAAGGGGCAGTCCTTCAATGCTGTTCCTGGAGCAAAGAACTGAAAATGCAGCATGGAGCAAACCAGGGGAAAGGCTGCTCCCAGATTTAACGATGTCTCACTCCACAACTTACTGGATGGGGTGAGGAGGAGGGAGATTTTCTACACGGTGGACGGGAGGAAGTGGCCTGTCTCTGACACCAAGAAGGCCTGGCTCGAGGTGGCAGAGGAGGTCACCAGCAGCAGCAACATCTCCCACACATGGATCCAGTGCAGGGAGCGTTTCAATGACCTAACTAGGTCAGTCAAAGTGAGTACACTTACTCATTCTCCTACACTCCGTCTTCCACATCACCGCCTCCACCCCACAACTCATTCTGCACTGCCCACACTACTCTATCACATCACCCCTCACACCCACTCAAAGCTCATCCTCAACTTACCTGCACTTCCTCACCTCCCCATTACTCACCCCGCCACTAACACTCAACCCAATCCTCATACAATCTCATGGCTCTGTCTCATACTCACCCTCTGATGCATCTCTTTCACGGTCAGCCTCACCCAAACCAATGCATTCAGCGATTGGCCACGTCACCATCACTCACTCACGTCTCTCTACTTTCTCCCCTTATAGGAGAAGAGAGCCCAGAATGCACGGGAGAGGGCTAATCCCGGAGGGGGGCCACAACATCAGGTCGTCCTCACGGACGTGGAGCAGGAGGCTCTTGAAGTGAGCCGCACCCTCGGGTGCCTGTCCGTCAGGGACGCCGAGACTGCCACCCGACAAACGTCTGGTGACAGAACTTTAACATTCAGCACTCACAATAGCAAATGATGTTAACATGCCTTGCCATCTTCAGCACCTCAACGTCTGTCATCAGGCTTAATATTGCCTTCTGTTCTCTAAGGCCTTCAGCGACCGCCGTAACAGCGGAGGGCGATTCCTCAGAGGACCTGCCGGCCCATGAGTGGGCACCGTCACATCTGAGCGAGCCATCCACCAATGCAGATACACACACCTTGGTGGGTCCCTGTCCTCAGTTAGTTGGGGTCGCACATGGTGAGTCACCATACACGTGAGCACGAGCAGACACTGGCAGCAGGGGCAGCTGTGGAGAGTCCGTGTCGGTGGGAGCACTCTTCTCCAGGCTCTGCTCAGCTGGACAGAGATGCTGAACCCTGGGGGCCATCCTTTAAAAGGAGAATGATCGAGGGACAGCAGCACATTTGCGAGGTGCTGGAACAGGTGCCACGCGCACTCTCCACAATCGCGCAGAGGATGGAGGAGTCCAACTCCTGCATGAGTGGAATGGTGGCACAGGTACAGGAGGGAATCTCTGAGATACTGTCACAGGTACAGGAGGGAATCTCTGAGATACTGTCACAGGTACAGGAGGGAATCTCTGAGATACTGTCACAGGTACAGGAGGGAATCTCTGAGATACTGTCACAGGGACATGAGGGCATCTCTGAGATAATGTTGCAGGTAAGTGCGGGAATGTCTGCGATGGAGGGAAGGCTAGCCTCCATTGAGCTTCAAGCACGACTCACCAATAAGTCCATTGAGGCCCTGACAACGGCCCTTCGGACTCAAGGTGAGCCACCTTCTGCCACCTTAAACAGGCAGGCAGATACACTAGCACTGACCTTACAAGGCTTCATACATGTCCTCCAAACTATCATCCAGCAGAGTGGTAGGAGTGACGTGGGCCTGGCCCAGGGGACGGATGATGGTGAAAGTGGACATGGAAGTGGGGACGTCACTCAAAGCGCCCCCACGTCTCACCCGTTGCCCCCCTCTCAACCAGTACCTGCAATGCTGCCTCCTCTCCAGGTGGCCGAGTCTGCCCCTGCACAGGTGCAGGTGGAGCAGTCTTTGGAAGGGCCCTCACGGGCACCGAAATCCAGAGGGCATCGGCCCAAAGCATCTAATCGGTCAGGGCATGAACAAGAGCAACCTGCCACTACCTCTGCTGCAGCCACAGGGGAAGCACCACGTAGGAGTAGTTGGAAGTGAAAGGCGAAGGTTTTGTAAACACAAAGGGGATGGACAAGGGTGTTTGACGCTTTGTCATGTTTTTTATTTAGATTTGATTTTGGTTCAACTCACATTAAATATTATTATTGTCACCACTACTGCCTCGTCTTGGCCATTCTTGACTGGCTTGTGTAATAAGTCCCTTTCATGAGGTTCTCCATGAGCACCCACACTTGATGCCACCCATTGGGTCACCCTACAGTGGGTGTATGTGTAGTTGCACGACTATTTTGTGCAGGTGCGTGTGGCGCAGCTCTGTGTTGTGGAGCTCCACGTGGCGGAGGTGGACGGCGTGCCTGGCGAGGCCGGTGATGTTGCTCGTCCTCAAATGAAGTGATGAATGCAGCTCTGGTGCCCCCCATCCTGATGGTGTGAGTTTGAGGGGGTCCACAAAGTAGGTAAACTGTGTTTGCACAGCAGAGTTTAGGGTATAAATTAATAATTTTGAGTGGAAAGACAAAGGTGTTGTTGCCAAAACTTTGTCTGAAGTGACAGAATGCCCTGCTGTAATAAATGAGGTTTTCCCCCCACCTGTCCAATAATCCTTTGCATCTCCCACTGGCTGCTGACTGAAACACGTCTGCTCCAACAGGGAGTGTTTCCCCCAGCACGGGAAACACCCTGAGGATCCTTCAAAGTTGCACCCAAAATCTTCAGTCAATGAGGTCTCTCAAGGACCTCAACTACCTAAATAAGTATCTAAATTATCATCCCACCTGCTTTAATTACCGTGTCATTGGGGAACCCGGAAGTCAGCGGGCTGGAGCCGGGCTCCGAACCCACTCCAGGATTCCGCCATTTTAGGAGCCCACCCCCAACGCACCCGCGCGGCCATCTGAAAATCGGCCCCCTTATGTCCTCTTCACAACCTACTTTCCTACCTACCTTTGTGTCACCAGCAAATTTAGCAACCATACATTTGGTCCCTTCATCCAAATCATTGATATAGATTGTAAATAGTTGAGGCCCAAGCACTGATCCCTGTGGCACTCCACTCGTTACACCTTGCCAACCTGAAAATGACCCATTGATGCCTACTCTCTGTTTCCTGTTAGCTAACCAATCCTTTATCCATGTTAATATGTTACCCCCTACACCATGAGCTCTTCTTTCATGTAGTAGCCTTTGATGTGGCTCCTTGTCAAAAGCCTTCTGAAAATCCAAGTACACCACATCCACAGGATCCCCTTTATCCACATTGCTTGTTACTTCCTCAAAGAACTCTAATAAATTAGACAAACACGATTTCCCTTTCACAAAGCCGTGTTGACTCTGCCTGATTGCACTGAGAGTTTCTAAGTGCCCTGCTATAACCTCCTTAATAATAGATTCTAGCATTTTCCCTATGACAGATGTTAAGCTAACTGGCATGTAGTTTCCTGCTTTCGGTCTCCCTCCTTTCTTGAATAGATGAGTTACATTCGCTATTTTCTGTTTATCACACTGTCATCCTTGCATTGGCAGTAGCGGCCTGGATAGGTAATTCTCCACCTGATTTCTTCATTACTCTCCCTCCCCCACTTAATGTTGGGTAAGTCCCATGGTGCCAGTGGAATGTGTGGGACAGATTGTTGCTTTATACAAGATGGAGGAATATTGTGGGTTGCAGTTTATGTTAGATTGTGTGCTGGTGAACATCCCAACAGGGTGTTGTGTGAAATCCTCACAATCTGTATCCCAAAGGGTCATCGTTATGAAGCCTTTAACATGTGCTGTCAAAACTACACCAGCATCATAGAACAGTTCAAAAGCACTGAAGTATTTGCTAACTGTGTCAGGGAAGTGGAAATTCTTTGGCAAATAAACTAGAGAAGTCATATTGCTCAAAGTGATATTAAAATGCTAAATCATAAAACCCATCATAATTTACATCATCACCCAGTTCACATGGTTCCTCATTTCACAATATTTGATGAAACAAAAAACTACTTCTTTGGATTCGGCAAGATTCTATTTTGAGTGTCTGCTCATAGGTCAGTTCCTGGTACTGCCTCATTGGTCAGTCTGCACCAATCCATCATTTGTTCCCTGTACCCTATTCATCTATAAGCATATGATAATACATAATTCTTAATTCTTGCTTCCTCCACTCATAACCTGTGTTCCTGAAGTTATAAATCATTGATAAACTCCTTTTTTTTCCCTGTTGTCACTCCCGATATTGTGATTGATGTTAGCTCTCTGTTCCCTGACGTTGATCGTATTCACCATGGAATGTCTAATGTCATAGAGTCATAGAGTTATACAGCATGGATAGAGGCCCTTCGGCCCATCGTGTCCGCGCCGGCCATCAAGCCCAGTCTAATCTAATCCCATATTCCAGCATTTGGTCCGTAGCCTTGTATGCTATGGCATTTCAAGTGCTCATCCAAATGCTTCTTGAATGTTGTGAGGGTTCCTGCCTCCACAACCCTCTCAGGCAGTGAGTTCCAGACTCCAACCACCCTCTGGGTGAAAAAGTTCTTTCTCAAATCCCCTCTAAACCTCCCGCCTTTTACCTTGAATCTATGCCCCCTTGTTATAGAACCCTCAACGAAGGGAAAAAGCTCCTGAGTATCCATCCTATCTGTGCCCCTCATAATTTTGTACACATGAATGCCATTACTTGTCTTGATGTGGAGATGCCGGTGATGGACTGGGGTTGACAATTGTAAACAATTTTACAACACCAAGTTATAGTCCAGCAATTTTATTTTAAATTCACAAGCTTTCGGAGGCTTCCTCCTTCCTCAGGTGAACGAAATGAAATTTCGTTTCGTTCACCTGAGGAAGGAGGAAGCCTCTGAAAGCTTGTGAATTTAAAATAAAATTGCTGGACTATAACTTGGTGTTGTAAAATTGTTTACAATTGCTTGTCTTGTACTTGCTCCCTCCTTCCTTTAGTTCCCATGGCCAAGTGAGGCCTGTAGCAGTCGATTATCATGTCCAGAAATCATAATTCCCATTTCTTATTTCCACTAGAATCACCTGGGCAGTTTGTAATTCCTCTATCTCAGATATATTAGCTTTTTTACAGGTTTCTCTGAGTGCAAAGTGCCAGTCTCTGTCTGACTTAGTGGCCTATAACAGATTCCTATAAATATCTTTTTCCACTTTGGCCATCCAGCCTGACTCACCTGGTCCTGAGTTTCTATCTCAGTCACCATCTGGTCATCTTTAACAGACATAACTATTCCACCTCAATCTTCTATTTCTATATTTCACTTTTTCATCCTGCCCATTGTATTTTTCTACTCTGCTTCCTTCTCTGAACAGGACTGTTTATTCACAGTGAATGCACTCAATACCATTCAAAGAGTTGAGTTTGAAGGTCAAACCCCATTGACTCTAATGCACCAGAGTGAGTATCATTACCCAGCACACTCATGGACTCATTCATCAGTAGACTCTTCTCCATCTGAAACCTAAAATTGTACTTCATTTTAATAAATTGCTCCCAACTCCATAATGGACGTTGGGATCCAGGAGGAAGGAGAAAGAAGATATTTAAAGAGTTTTAAAAGTTAGATTCACAAGGAAACTCGTTGATTGCCTGGAAGTAAGGCATGGAGGAGAAATAGAATCACAGAATCATACAACACACAAGGAAGCCATTCGGCCCATCGTGCCTGTGCTGGCTCTTTGAAAGAGATATCCAATTAGTCCCACTCCCTTGCTCTTTCCCCATAGCCCTGTAAATTTTTCTTTTTCAAGTATTTATCCAATTCCCTTTTGAAAGTTATTATTGAATCTGCTTCCACCGCCCTTTCAGGCAGTGAATTCCAGATCATAACAACTCGCTGCTTAAAAAAAATCCTCCACACCTCACCTCTGGTTCTTTTGCCAATTACCTTAAATCTATGTTATCTGGTTACCGACCCTTCTGCCACTGGAATCAGTTTCTCCTTATTTACTCTATCGAAACCCTTCATGATTTTGAACACCTCAATCAAATCTCCCCTTAACCTTCTCTGCCCTAACGAGAACAACCCCAGCTTCTCCAATCTCACCACATAACTGAAGTCCCTCATCCCTGGTACCATTCTAGTAAACCTCCTCTGCATCCTCTCTAAGGCCTTGACATCCTTCCTAAAGTGTGGTGCCCAGAATTGGACACAATATTCCAGCTGAGGCCTAACCAGTGATTTATAAAAGTTCCTTACTTTTGTACTCTGTGGGCTCAATTTTCCCAGGAAATTGCAGGTGTGTTGGGACTCCGAAAATTGGGGAAATCCTGATCGGGTTCGGAGCCTGGCTCCATCCCGCAGTCTTCCGGGTTCCCCGGTGACGCGTCCGGATGCGAGCGCGCCTCCTGAATGCGGAAGTCCCACTGGCAATTAGAGCCGGCGGGATGATCATTGACACAGCTGCTGAGCTAGTTTAAGTACTTAAACAACTTAATTTTCTCCACATTTTGGCAGGGGTGCGATTTTGAAGGATCCTCAGCGTGTTTCCCGTGCTGTGGGAAACACTCCCTGTTGGAGCAGACGTGTTTCAGCCAGCAGCCAGTGGGAGATGCAAATGAGTATTTGACAGGTGGGGTGAAAAGGTCATTTATTTCAGCAGGGCACTCTGCTCTTTCAGACAAAGTTGTGGCTGCAAGATCTTTGTGTTTTCACTGAAAATTCATACTTCCCACTCAAAATTCTGCTGTTCAAACATATTTACCTACTTTGCGGACCCCCTCAACTCACACCGTCAGGGTGGGGGCCGCCATGACTGCATTCACTACGACATCCGAGGACGAGCAACATCACCAGCCTCACCAAGCATGGTGTCCACCTCCGCCACGTGGAGCTCCACAACACAGTGCTGCACCACAGGCACCTGCACAAGAGCTCGGAGGGCAACAACAGAGAGAGTGACATCACAGGAGGCACTACCCTCGCCACAGGGTCTACAGACCAAGGCTCAGTTTCCTGGACCTCTCTGAGGAGCAGTACATACGGAGGCTCAGAGTCAGTCGCCAGGTAGTCGCAGACATCTGCAGCCTCCTTCATGCCGAGCTGCTCCCGGCTGGGCCGAGCAGCATCTCCTTACCTGTCGCTGTCAAAGTCACCACTGCCCTCAACTTCTTCGCCTCCAGATCATTCCAGGGTGCCACCGGGGACATCACCGGGGTCTCTCCGTCGTCAGCGCACAAGTGCATAAGGCAGGTCACCGATGGCTTGTTTCGCAGAGCCAACTTCCCCATGGACGACCTCAGCCAGACGGAGAGGGCAGTGGGATTCCACTCTGTGGCTGGCTTCCCACGGGTGCAGGGTGTAATCGATTGCACCCAGATAGCAATACGAGCACCTCCACACGAGCCAGGACTGTTCATCAACAGGAAGGGCTATCACTCCATCAACACTCAGCTCATCTGTGACGATCACAAGAGATTCTTTCACATGTGCGCCAGATACCCTGGCAGCTGCCACGATTCCTTCGTCCTCCGGGAATCCAACATCCCGCTCCTCTTCCACGCACCGAACACCCGCAAGGGCTGGCTCCTCGGGGACAAGGGATACCCCCTGCACACTTGGCTCATGACACCTCTGAGGAACCCCATCACCGAGCAACAGTGTCGATATAACGACAGCCACATCGTCACCAGGTCTACAATTGAGCTATAGAGCTGCTCAAGATGCGCTTCAGGTGCCTTGATCATTCTGGGGGAGCGCTTCAATACGCACCAGACAGAGTGGCAGCATTATAGTCGTGCATGGCACAACGGAGAGGGGTGCCGCTTGAGGAGGCCCCATCCACATCTGCCACCCACAATGAGGAGGAGGCAGAGGAGGAGGAGGAGCAGGAGGAACCCATGGGCAGGACAGCGGCTCACCTGGCCGCTCGTGAGGCCAGGGAGTCACTGATATGTGAATGGTTCTCCTAACATCAGACAGTGTGAAGAATCCAGTCCTCACATCACCTGGATAGAGCAGCGCCCACACCAGCCACTCCAGCACCCCCCACCTTTCCCTGCCCAAAACAGTCCTGCAACTACACATACACCCATCCGCTGTCACAGTTCATGGTGAACCTCATGAAAATGCCCTATTACAGAAGCCAGTCAAGAATGGCCAAGACGTGGCAGTAGTGGTGACAATCATAATATTTAATGTGAGTTTAACAAAAAGCAAATATAAATAAAAAACATGACCAACGTCAAACACCCTTGTCCATCCCCTTCGTACTTCCAATTACTTCTCTTCCGACCACTCCTACCTGGTGCTTCCCCTGTGGCCGCAGCAGAGGTAGTGACAGGTTGCTCTTGTTCATGCCCTGACCGATTAGATGCTTTGGGCTGATGCCCTCTGGGTTTCGGTGCCCGTGAGGGCCCCTCCAAAGACTGCTCCACCTGCACCTGTGCAGGGGCAGACTCGGCCACCCGGAGAGGAGGCAGCATTGCAGGTACTGGTTGAGAGGGGGCAACGGGTGAGACGTGGGAGCACTTTGAGTGGTGTTCCCCCTTCCATGTCCCCTTTCACCATCATCCCTCCCCTGGGCCAGGCCCACATCACTCCTACCACCCTGCTGGACGACAGTTTGGAGGACATGTGTGAAGCCTTGTAAGGTCAGTGCTAGTGTATCTGCCTGCCTGGCAGCAGAATGTTGTTCACCGTGAGTCCGAAGGGCCATTGTCAAGGCCTGAATGGACTCATTGTTGAGCCGTGCTTGAAGCTCCATGGAGGCTAGCCTTCCCTCCATCGCAGACATTCCCACACTTACCTGTGACAGTATCTCAGAGAGTTGTTCACATCCCTGTGACAGTGGGTTCCATTTTAGCACCCGCTATCGGGTGCGTTCCTAGCGGGGGGGTTCCGAAAATCGGGGAAATCCCGGAGCGGGTCGCGAGCCCGACTCCAACCCGCCCACTTCCGGGTTCCCCACAGACGCGCTGACGTGCGCGCGCAGCCCCCACATGTGGGACTCCCGCAGACAATTAAAGCCGGCGGGGTGCCACTTGAGAGTATTTATCTTGTCATTTCAGGTCATTAACAGACCTGATTAAGGGAATATGTCAGGAGGGGTGGGATTTTAGAAACAACTGGGACTGTTTCCCGTACTGGGAGAAACACTCCCAGTTGAAATGGACGTGTTGCAGCCATCAGCCTGTGGCAGCTGCAAAGGTCCATTTGACAGGTCGGGGGGGAGACCCTCACTCATTGCAGGAGGCCACTCTGTCACTTTGGACAAAGTTTGGCCTCCACCACCCTCCTCCTGACAATCAAATTCACCAACTTCCACACTTACCCCGGGGTCCAGAGACATGTACCTACCTTGCGGACCCCCTCAGATGTACATCTTCCGGATGGGGGCCGTCGTAGCTGCAGTCATGACCTCCTCGGAGGGCGAACAGCATCACCAGCCTCACCATCCACGCCGTCCACCTCTGACACGTGGAGCTCCACAACACAGTGCTGTGACACATCCACCTGTACAGCAATAGGGAGGGCAACTGCAGAGAGAGATGCGTCGCAGAGGGCACTACCCTCGCCACAGGGTCCACAGACTGAGGCTCAGCTTCCTGGACCTCTCTGAGCAGCAGTGCACACAGAGGCTCAGAGTCACTCGACATGTAGTCGTGGACATCTGCAGCCTCCTTCATGCCGAGCTGCTCCCGGCTGGCCCGAGCACCATCTTCTTACCTGTCGCTGTCAAAGTCACCACTGCCCTCAACAACTTCTCCTCCGCATCCTTCCAGGGTGCCACTGGGGACATCGCCAACGTCTCTCAGCCGTCTGCACAAAAGAGCCCTACAAATACACCTACACCCACTCTGCAGTGACACAATGGGTGGCATTAGGTGTGGGTCTTCATTGTGATCCTCAGGAGAGGGCATTATTGCACAAACCAGACAAGATTCGCAAAGACATGGCAGTAGTGGTGCCAATATAATATGTGATGTGAGTTGGTCAGAAATTAAATATAAGGAAAAACCATGACAAACCCTCAAACACCCTTGTGCATCCCCTTCATGCTCACAACACGTTTGCCTTACGCTGCCTACTGCACATATGTGATGCATGCCCTGTGGCTGCAGCACAGGTAGTGGCAGGTTGAGTGAGGCTGACCGTGAAAGAGATGCATGAAATGTTGAGTATGAGATAGAGCCATGAGATTGTATGAGGATTGGGTTGAGTGGTAGTGGTGGGATGAGTACTGGAGAGGTGAGTAAGTGCAGGTAAGATGAGGATGAGGTTTGAGTGGGTGTGAGGGGTGATGTGACAGAGTAGTGTTGGCAGTGCAGAAGGAGATGTGGGGTGGGGGCGGTGATGTGGCAGACGGAGTGTAGGGGAATGAGTAAGTGTACTCACTTTGGCTGACCTACTGAGGTCATTGGAGCGCCTCCTGCACTGTATGCAGGTGGGCGATATATTGGTGGTGCAGGTGACCTCCTGCCCCTTTAAATAGAGCTCCTCCAGCTGACAGATCTTACTGCTCATGCGCAGATCAGCAGTGGGGAACCCGGAGGACCAGGTAAGTGGATCCAATTAGCTACGATCGCGCGGGGGGCAGACTGATTTCGCCGGGTGCGTTACCCACGCGCCCAATAGCCCCCCTGCCGCGAACCCGCAGCCCTGGCAATATCGAGCCCAGTATCTCAGAGAGTTGCTCATGTCCCTGTGACACTATCTCAGAGATGCCCTCCTGTCCCTGTGCCACCATTCCACTCATGCAGGAGTTGGACTCCTCCATCCTCTGCGCGATTGTGGAGAGTGCGCGTGGCACCTGTTCCAGCACCTCGCAAATGTGCTGCTGCCCCTCGATCATTCTCCTTTTAAAGGATGGCCCCCAGGGTTCAGCATCTGTGTCCAGCTGAGCAGAGCCTGGAGAAGAGTGCTCCCACCGACACGGACTCTCCGCAGCTGCCCCTGCCACCAGTGTCTGCTCGTGCTCACATGTGTGGTGACTCACCAGGTGCGACCCCAACTAATTGCAGACGGGGACCCACCGAGGTGTGTGTATTTGCGCTGGTGGATGGCTCGCTCAGATGTGACGGTGCCCCCTCAGAGGCCGGCAGGTCCTCTGAGGAATCGCCCTCTGTTGTCACAGCGATCGCTGAAGGCCCTGTAAGAGAACAGAAGGCAATATTAAGCATCATCACAGATGCTTAATATTGCCTTCTGAGGTGCTGAAAATGTGAAGCATGTTAACATCAATTGATATTGTGAGTGCTGAATGTTAAAGTTCTGTCACCAGACATTTGTCGGGTGCCAGTCTCAGCGTCCCTGACGGACAGGCACTCGAGGGTACGCCTCAGCTCCAGTGCCTCCTGCTCCGCCTCTGTGAGGACAACGATTTGTTGCGGCCCACCTCCGGTCCTCACCCTCTCCCGTGCATTCTGGGCTCCCTTCTACAAGGGGAGAAAGTACAGACGCGTGAGTGAGTGATGGTGATGTGGCCAACTGATGAATGCATTGGTTTGGGTGAGGCTGACCGTGAAAGAGATGCATCAGAGGATGAGTATGAGACAGAGCCATGAGATTGTATGAGGATTGGGTTGGGTGGTAGTGGTGGGGTGAGTACTGGGGAGGTGAGGAAGTGCTGAGGAAGTGCAGGTAAGTTGAGGATGAGCTTTGAGTGGGTGTGGGGAGTGATGTGATGGAGTAGTGTTGGCAGTGCAGAATGAGTTGGGGGGTGGGGGCAGTGATGTGGAAGACGGAGTGTAGGAGAATGAGTAACTTTGACTGACCTATTTAGGTCATTGAAACGCTTCCTGCACTGGATCCAGGTGTGGGAGATGTTGCTGCTTCTGGTGACCTCCTCTGCCACCTCGAGCCAGGCCTTCTTGGTGGCAGAGGCAGGCCAGTCCCTCCCTTCTGCCGAGTAAAACTGGTCCCTCCTCCTCCTCCTCACCCCATCCAGTAGCACCTGGAGTGAGGCATCACTAAATCTTGGAGCAGCCTTGCCCCTGGGCTGCTCAATTGTGGTGTGTGCCATTGGAGGACTGTCCCTTTAAATAGGGCTCCTCCAGCTGACAGCCTGTGATGCGGGTGCGCAGTCCGCCCGCTGCACAGCTTTCCGACGACAAACCCAGAAGCCACGTTAAGTGGCTCCAATTTACCCGCGATCGCGTGGAAAACTGACTTTTTTTTATTGGTTGGGTTACCCACGCGCCCAATCACCCCCCGCTGCCATTCTGCCTCCACTCTAATATCGAGGCCTATGCCTCTATTAATGAAGTCCAGGATCCCATATGCTTTTTTAACAGCCTTCTCAACTTATCCTGCCACCTTCAAAGATTTGTGTATGTGCACCCCCAGGTCTCTCTGTTCCTGCACCCTCTTTAAAATTGTACCATTTAGTTTATATTGCCTCTCCTCATTCTTCCTACCAAAATGCATCACTTCACACTTCTCTGCATTAAATTCTGTCTCCCATGTGTCTGCCCATTTCACCAGTCAGTTTATGTCCTCCTGAAGTCTGTTACTATCATCCTCACTGTTTATTGCATTTCCAAGTTTCGTGTCATCTGCAAACTTTGAAATTATATCCTGTATACCCAATCAAAAGCAAAATATTGCAGATGCTGAAAATCTGAAATAAAAACAGAAAATGCTGGAGAAGCTCAGCGGGTCAGACAGCATCTGTGGAGAGAGAAACATTAACGTTTCAGGTCGAAGACCCTTCATCAGAACCCAAGTCAGAACCCCTCTATTCCAGGTCATTAATGTATATCAAAAAGAGCAGTGGTCCCAATACTGACCCCTGGGGAACACCACTGTATACTCCCCTCCAGTCTGAGAAACAACCATTCACTGCGACTCTCTGCTTTCTGTCTCTTAGCCAATTTTGTATCCATGCTGCCACTGTCCCTTTAATCCCATGGGCTTCAATTTTGCTAGCAAGTCTATTATGTGGTTCTTTATCAAACGCCTTTTAAAAGTCCATATACACAATATCAACCACACTACCCTCATCAACACTCTCTGTTATTTCATCGAGGAACTCAATCAAGTTTGTCAAACATGATTTGCCTTTAACAAATCCGTGCTGTTAATAGGAAAAATAGGAAAACTGAAGCAAAAAATGGACAGAGAATGGAAAATCAAACAAAATTGGGAGAAGTGCAGGAAGGCATGAATCAAAGAAGTGTGTCCATTTTTAAAATTATCTATTGAAAATGTTTGTGTTCATTTTATAATACAGACTTTAATATTCCAGTAATGAAGCTACTGCTGACTTTTCAATAAGTGGATAAGCTGAAATCCAACTGGCCCAGGGAAACAACCATTTCTCTGCAGTTTCCACCAATGTAAGGGTTAAACACACAGGCAGATTGACCAGTCCCTCTTGGACCGCTGTGCCAGGCCCAAGGAGTGCGGCAGCAGGTTGGTGAGTTGGTCTTGCAGGATAGTGTGAGGGCAGCTCCTGAATCCCACTTAACGATGGTGCCTGTGTTGCTGGAGTCCTGCACAGGGAACGTAATGGAAAGATATTGGGAGCATGCGGTCCTTAAAGGGACACTGTTGATACGATTACTAAAACAAATGGAACAAAGTTCATGCAGTTGCTATGATCCAGGGTTAACTATTTGGCCTGCACAATACTTCCCCTTTAAGGTTACATCGCAGTATAAAAGCACTTTAATGGGATTTGGTCCATTTGTCTGTATTTTCATGTTGCAGAGTAATTAGTCTAATCCAAGGTCTGTTTCACAATTTAACAGCCCAAGTCAGCATTTTATATGCTATGAATAAATGATCTTAATGGGTCTGGGATATGGATAAAGTGATGTGAAGGGAAAGGAAGACCAACAAAATGTGTTTACCAGGCCTCAGGGTAAATGGGCTGGTTACACGGTGACTATCAGTGGCACTATTTCATGTGGAGATTAACAACATTAGAACATCTGGAGACACTAAAGAGAAGATTGTGGTCTCGGAGCCTGAGTTAGTTCTGGATTTGGCCACATCTCAAAAAGTACACAGACCACAACTGGAGACCCGAGAAAGATTTCCATATTGTCGATCTGTTTTGTACAATATTGATGTTCTTACGTATGAGTAGCTTGTTTATAAAGTTTGCTAAAGACACCTCGGGCTACAACATCCTCCGTGAGACAACATTTTTGCCACTTTGGCTTCTGAGGTCCTGGCAAGGTTCAGTCGAGAATGATTAGGATCTCGTGCCAGAAGTGTGGTGTCCGGGCTACTTGCCATTATCCAGGTTCAATCCATTTCTGTAATTATTCACAGCTCCCAGTGCACGCTTTAGCCTAATTATGGCAACATACCAATGGGGCAAAAGACATTTTATATAGTGTCTTTCACAACCTCAGGATGTCCCAAAACGCTTTATAGCCAATGAAGTGCTTTTGAAGTGTAGTCACTGTTGAAATGTAGGAATCATGGCAGCTAATTTGCACACAGCAAGATCCCACAAACAGTAATAAGATAAATGACCAGATAATCTGTTTTAGTAATGTTGGTTGCGGGATAAATATTATACTGCTCTTCTTCGAATAATGCCACGGGATCTTTTACAATCATCCAAGAGGGCAGACGGGACCTCAGTTTATCATTTATTTTTGAAAGTTGCACCTCCGGCAGTACAGCACTCCCTCTCTACTGCATATTTTATGTGTTCAAATCTCTGGAGTGGGGCTTGAGCCCACAAATCTTTTACTCAGAGGCGAGAGTGTTACCACTGAGCCAAGTCTGACACCTTGAGGGAGGTACATCGTATGGTATATTTCCCATCATTTGAGTCCAATAATGTTGAATGCAAGGGACCCCCATGAATCCCTGGTGCCCAGCTACGCCTCGGGTGTGGGTAGTGTGAAGGGAGGTTAAACTTTAAATGGCCAGTTTCCTTCTCGCAATCCATCTGCAGTATAGAAGGCAGCCTATTGAAAAAATGGCCACTTTTTAAGACCCCCTTACCCTGCATGTTATAAGATCTATAGGAAGGATGGGGAAAGTGGTAGAGGGGGAGGAGGAGCCTTAGTGATTAAGGATGAAATTACTTCAATGATAAGAGAGGATATAACGAGAGATAACCACGCAGTGAAGACATTATGGGTAGAATTAAGAAAAAGAAAAGGATTTTAGACTGTAGTGGGAGTTGTGTATAGGTCCCCTGGTAGCAGCTGTGAAGTGGTAGAAAATATAATTGCAGAGATTAGACAAGCATGCAGCAAAGGCAGAGTGGTTTTAATGGGGGATTTTAACTTTCATATTGATTGGGATCAGCAGACAAGCTCAGATCAGAAAGGTATTCTTGAGTGTGTTCAGGACAGCTTTCTGCAATATGTCCTGGAACCAACAAGGGGGCAGGCCATTTTAGATTTAATAATGAGTAATGAGCCAGATTTAGTTAACAGCCTAACGGTGTGTGAACATTTATCTAATAGCGATTATAATATGATCTAGTTCAAAGTTGCATTTGAAAGGGAGAAACCCGTATCAGCTACTAAGATTCTAAATTTAGGTAAGGCTGAGTTTAATGAGGTGAGACCGAGGCTGTCCACAGTAAACTGGGCAAATCTGTTAATGGGCAAAATGACAGAAGATCAGTGGGAGATGTTCAAAAAAGAATTTAACACTGTACGGAACCAATTTATACCCCTAAGGGGCAAGAGCTCTACTTGCCAAAAAAAAAACAGCCGTGGATGACAAAAGAGGTAAAAGGACAACATAAAACTAAAAGAAAAAGCATTCAAAAATGCAAAAAATAGTACAAATCCTTGCGGCTGAGAGAGATACAAAGAACAGCAGTGGGTGACAAAACAGATAGTAAGAGCTACAAATAGGGAGTTTGAAAAGAAACTTGCAAGGGATATCAAAATCAACACAAAAAATTTACAATTATATTAGGAAAAAGAGGGTGGTCAAGAGCATTGTGGGCCCCTTAAAAACTGATAATGGTGATACTGTAAATGAAAATAGGGAAATGGCAGACATGTCAAATAATGACTTTGCGTCAGTATTTACAGTAGAGGAAGAGGACGGCATGCTGGACACCCCAAGGAAATTAATTTTAATTTCACCATAATTAACATTAGCAAAGTAACAGTAATGAAGAAAATAATAGCACTAAAGAGTGACAAATCCCCAAGGTTTTAAAGGAAGTAGGTGAGCACATTGCAGATGCCCGAACTATAATCTTTCAAAGTTCTCTCGATTCAGGAACCGATCCTTTAGATTGGAAAATTGCACATGTCACTCTGCTATTTAAGATGTGGAGATGCCGGTGATGGACTAGGGTGGACAAATGAATATAACCTGGTGTTGTAAGATTGCTTACATTTGCTATTTAAGACAGGAGAGAGAGGGAAACCAGGGAATTATAGACCAGTTAGCTTAACATCTGTTGTCGGGAAATTACTAGAGTCTATAATTAAGGATAGTGTGACTGAACACCTTGAAAATTTTCAGCTGATCAGAGAGAGCCAGCATGGATTTGTGAAAGATGGTCGTGCCTGACAAACTTGACTGAATTTTTTGAAGAGGTGACTAAAGTAGTGGACAGGGGAATGTCTGTGGATGTTGTTTATATGGACTTCCAGGAGGCATTCGATAAAGTCACTCATAAGAGACTGTTAGTTAAAGATGAAGCTCATGGAATTGAGGACAAATTATTGACCTGGTTAGGAAATTGGCTGAGTGGCAGGAGACAGAGAGTAGGGATAATGAGCAGGTACTTAAATTGGCAGGATGTGACTAGTGGTGTCCCACAGGGATCTGTGTTGGGGCCTCAACTATTCACTGCATTTATTAATGACTTAGATGACGGGATAGAGAGCCACATATCCAAGTTTGCTGATGACACAAAGATAGGCAGCATTGTAAGCAGTAAAGATGGAAGTATAACATTACAGAGAGATATTAATAGATTAAGTGAATGGGCAAAACTGTGGCAAATGGATTTCATTGTAGGCAAGTGTGAGGTCATCCACTTTGGACCTAAAATGGATAGATCAGAGTACTTTCTAAATGGCGAAAAGCTCAAAAAAGTGGAGGTTCAAAGAGACTGAGGTCCGTGTACATAGATCATTAAAATGTCATGGACAGGTACAGAAAATAATCAAAATGGAGTACTAGCCTTTATATCTAGAGGACTAGAATACAAGGGGGTAGAAGTTATGCTCCAGCTATACAAAGCCCTGGTTAGACCGCACCTGGAGTATTGTGTTCAGTTCTGGACACCGCACCTTAGGAAGGATATATTGGCCTTGGAGGGAGTGCAGCATAGATTTACTAGAATGATACCCGGACTTCTAGGGTTAAATTATGAGGAGCGATTACACAAACTAGGGATGTATTCCCTGGATTTTAGAGGATTACAGGTGATTGGATCGAAGTTTATAAGATATTAAGGGGAACTGATGGGGTAGATAGACAGAAACTATTTCTGCTGGTTGGGAGTCCAGGACTAGGGGACATGGCCTAAAAATTAGAGCCAGGATTTTCAAGAGTGAAGTTAGGAAACACTTCTAAACGCAAAAGATGGCAGAACTTTGGAACGCTCTTCCACAAATGGCAGTTGATGTTAGCTCAATTGCTAATTTTAAATCTGAGATTGATAGATTTTTGTTAATCAAAGGCATTAAGGGACATGGGGCTAAGGTAGGTATATGGAGTTAGGTCACAGATCAGCCATGATCTCATTGAATGGGGGAACAGGCTCGAGGGGCTAAATGGCCTCCTCCTGTTGTTATCTCCCTATGTTCCTTTGTGGCGAGGCGTAACAGCGTGTCTCCTCTCCCCATCTGGGGTGGGCTTCCCAGCTGTACTGTAAATGATTGCAAGCATTCACCCAAAATATTTAAATGCTCCTCACCTTGGGAAGTGGGTCAGGAGTCTGACTAATGGGTGGGCTGAAGTCCTGTCCCACAAGCGGCAGAGCGGGACCGGTGAAAATTAAGGATCTAGATGTTTGAGATAAACACGTGCTACTGAGATACTGTGAACTGACGGAGGACTAGGACACTCAGTCAGAATATTTCAACATTGAGAAACGTGGGTGACTCTCAATTGCCTTCTGAAGTGGTCTAGCGAGCCATTCAGATGTATCAAACTGCTGTTTAAGAAGAAGAACCACCAACACCTTTAGATTGTCGTAAAAACCCATCTGGTTCACTAATGTCCTTCAGGGAAGGAAACCTGCCGTCCTTACCCGGTCTGGCCTATATGTAACTCCAGTCCCCACAACAACGTGGTTAACTATTAACTGCTCTCTGAAGGGGCCCCAGCAAACCCCAACAAACCCCAACAAACCTTATCAAACCCCAACAAACCTTATCAAACCCCAACAAACCTTATCAAACATTATCAAACCCCAACAAACCTTATCAAACCCCAACAAACCTTATCAAACATTATCAAACCCCAACAAACCTTATCAAACCCCAACAAACCTTATCAAACCCCAACAAACCTTATCAAACCTTATCAAACCCCTACAAACCTTATCAAACCCCAACAAACCTTATCAAACATTATCAAACCCCTACAAACCTTATCAAACATTATCAAACCCCTACAAACCTTATCAAAATGCTACAAAGAAGAAGGCCCACCACCACCATCTCAGGGTAACTAATTGAATGGTGGAACAGACTCGAGGGGCTGAATGGCCTACTCCAGTTCCTATGTAACTAGGGATGGGCAATAAATACTGGTCTTGCCAGCGATGCCCACATCCCAAGATTAAATCATAAAATAGGATCATACAGCACAGAAGGCCTTTCGACCCATCATGCCTGTGCTGGCTCTTTGAAAGAGCTCTCCAATTAGTCCCACTCCCCTGCTGTTACCCCATAGCACTGAAAATTTTTCCAATTCCAGTCTTTAACCAGTTCCCTTTTGAAAGTTATTGAATCTGCTTCCACCGCCCTTTCAGGCAATGCATTCTAAATCATAACAACTCGCTGCGTAAAAAAAATTCTCCTCATCTCCCCTCTGGTTCTTTTGCCAATGAATAAAAAGCCTGTTCAGACCCATTGCTCTGAAGTTGGGAGTGTTCAGATCTCCCAGTTCAGAGGGAGGTGGTAAATGGTGTTTTCCTGTACACACAGGAATGCCCTTAATGTCCTGAAAATACTGCAGCTGAAAATGTTATTCACAGAATGGAAGGTGAAAATAATCAGTTTCCCAGAGACTCTGGTTCCAGGCGTGCAGTGAGCTAAAGATTGCAGCAATAACAGGAGAGGTGAGGAGTGATGGGTTGGGGGATGGGAGTCCGGGAGATTCCAAAAACAATGAAAGGGCAGATATAGCCTGAGAGGGGAAGCAGACAGGGTCAAGTGAGGTAGAAATTTGTGATAGTGAGGACTGGGATACCAGGACAAAGTGAGGGAAACGACTGGGAATTGTTTGAGCTCATTAAACTTGTCTGGAAAACAGAGAATTCTAAATGAAGGAGATTTTAATCATCCTGAAGACAGAAAGTAGGGAACTGTCTTTGAAATAAGACGTTCTCAGTGAATGTAAAATATCCCATGACACGATTTCAAAGACGAGCAGGGGAGTTCTCCCAGTGTCCTGGCCAATATTTATCTCATTGCTGTTTGTGGGATCTTGCTGTGCCCAAATTGGCTGTCATGTTTCCTACATTGACCACACTTCAAAAGTATTTCATTGTGAAGCACTTTGGGACATCCTGAGGATTTGAAGGGTGCTAAAAAAATCCAAGTCCTTTATATTTCTAAAGAAGGAGGAAAATTGTTTTATGATACACAAGTCAATTGTTAGATTTGTTTAACTGGCTGGTTTCTTTATCTCCCTGTCTGGCTCCACATCACCCAGGGCAATAGGCACAATGGGGATTGTTTTAACCTAACTGTCCGGGAGGGAAACCCCCACGGGATGGGATGGATCACTGGTCTTACACCCTCCCCCCCCAAAATTACTCTCCATCGACCTCAGTGGGCGGGGTGTAAAACTAGCGTTGCACCCAATCCCGTCAGTTTCCCGATGGGTGGGTTAGGTTAAAATTGCCCCACTGGCCCTGAACATCCATTATCTGAGCCAGCGTTACACCCCAGAGGCGACACTCCTGCCTGACAATCGAAAGCAGCGTTGGCCCAGCCGTAAGTCAGCACATTTGCAAATGCGTTGGCCTTGACCGAGTACAAGTCCGTGTAACACGGGCGTACTGTGCTGAGGGAAAGGAAATTGCAGGTACTGCCTTTAAAGTGTGGAAAATGGCTGACGATTGCAGCAGCAGACTGGGGGAGCAGCAAGTAAGGAGCAGCCACTTTGTTGGTGTGCCTAACAGATGGCAGTACCTGGTACAGTTGTCCTATCCACCTCTTCTCCCACAGCGCTCCTCACCGATATCTGCGTGCCCTGTAAATTCTTTTATGGGGAGGGGGTAATATCTTGTAGGGCACATCCTTCTCTAATGATGCCTCACTCTTCTCCCCTCCATCCTATAATACTGCTCCTTCAATAAAATTACAAAGATGGGAATGGTCATTGGGAACCCCATTCCTGATACTCAGAAACTCTTATTGTGAGTGGGACCAACAGATACTCTGGCGGTCTTACAGGCCCTCGGCCTGTCAGAGATAGGGCCAGTTGTATCCAAGTGTGAAGCAAAAAGAAAAACCCTTTAAAAGTTCATCTGTAACTCCAGCATTCTCATGTGAAAGTTCCTTCAGGCTGCAGACTCCAACATAAAGCACTTCCCCCAGTCTCAGCCGGTATTGGCAACATGTAAATCCCATTTACACCATTCCAATTTACCCTAAAATTGTGGGATTTCAGTGCTACCCCCGCCCTCATTTATATACATTTAAAGTAGCTGTAATTGAGACATGACATGTTGTAAATGTAGTATATTTGGATGGAACGGGTGACTTTGGACCAATGGTTTCCAAAGCTCTCCACCACTGGGGGCTTTCCTCGCCTCATGTCTGGGACTGTGTAGACTCACTGATGGAGATTGATAGCTATGAACAACTCCATTATCATTGTATCAAGTGACTATAAGGATGATAGAAGATGAATTAGATGGACCGTGGTCGTTTTTCATCCCGCTGTTACTAAATTCCTGTGTTCCTATGTTTGTTCCTATGATCCTGTGTTCTTCCTGTGTTCCTATGTTCCTATGATCCTGTGTTCCTGTGTTTGTTCCTATGATCCTGTGTTCTTCCGATCCTGTGTTCCTGTGTTCCTATGATCCTGTGTTCATGTGTTTGTTCCTATGATCCTGTGTTCTTCCTGTGTTCCTATGTTCCTGTGTTCCTATGTTCCTGTGTTCCTATGTTCCTATGTTCCTGTGTTTGTTCCTATGATCCTGTGTTCATGTGTTTGTTCCTATGATCCTGTGTTCTTCCTGTGTTCCTGTGTTCCTGTGTTCCTATGATCCTGTGTTCCTATATTCCTATGATCCTGTGTTCCTGTGTTCCTGTGTTCCTATGATCCTGTGTTCCTGTGTTCCTATGATCCTGTGTTCCTGTGTTCCTATGATCCTGTGTTCATGTGTTTGTTCCTATGATCCTGTGTTCATGTGTTTGTTCCTATGATCCTGTGTTCATGTGTTTGTTCCTATGATCCTGTGTTCATGTGTTTGTTCCTATGATCCTGTGTTCATGTGTTTGTTCCTATGATCCTGTGTTCCTGTGTTCCTATGATCCTGTGTTCCTATGATCCTGTGTTCATGTGTTTGTTCCTATGATCCTGTGTTCCTGTGTTCCTATGATCCTGTGTTCCTATGATCCTGTGTTCCTGTGTTCCTATGATCCTGTGTTCCTGTGTTCCTATGATCCTGTGTTCATGTGTTTGTTCCTATGAACCTGTGTTCATGTGTTTGTTCCTATGATCCTGTGTTCATGTGTTTGTTCCTATGATCCTGTGTTCATGTGTTTGTTCCTATGATCCTGTGTTCATGTGTTTGTTCCTATGATCCTGTGTTCATGTGTTTGTTCCTATGATCCTGTGTTCATGTGTTTGTTCCTATGATCCTGTGTTCATGTGTTTGTTCCTATGATCCTGTGTTCATGTGTTCCTGTGTTCCTAGCTGCCTGCAGAATCAGTGGGCAGATCATGGGGAGACCTCAGGCCCATCGCAAATGACATTACCACCATTGTGGGGCAGGAACAGCTCCAGCTTCAGAATCTCCCAGGAAATTACACTGCGCTGAAATAGCACCCCAGAAATTCCCTATAAAACAAGAATTTTGGGGACAATAGTGACCTTCCTTCACCACATGATGCCTAGAAACCGTATATGGTCCCATATGGCCCTGACTCTCTGTAAAACAGTCAGCCTGGGACGGTAAAAGGAACATCATCTCACTTGCCATTAAAAGAAAAAAGATTACTTTTCGAAAATTGTTTGCTGGTTATTGGTGGTAGCAACACATGATTAGTGTAAAGGAAACAGTGAGGTGGAAGGAGGTCTTTGCACTGGAGCAAAGGAGCAAGTGCAATGGTCCGAAAGTGAGGAGGCCAAATGGGCTGAAGTTTCAGTAACAAATATTCATATTAATATCGTACAGAGTGATGTCAAACCACAAGAACAGCATATGATTTATGAACAACCTCTCACTTAAAACCGTGGACAAGCCTGCCAATATGGAATACACTGAGTCAAAGAGGAAATGGACATCTTCTTGATCGAGGAGAAAGTGGAAGGATATGGGCTTGGGGTTTAGGTGGAAGGAGGTTATGTGTCCGCAGCACAGGCCCAGAAAACCAACATTAACTGACATGAGCTGGTTGGGCCGAATAATCTAATAGTTCTGCTCTTACACTTTTAACTTTATATTTTCGTGTCACAAGCTTATGGTACAAGTTTGTTAAATTGTACTAATTTCAACAGTTGATTGGAACAATTCCCATGGTACATGAAATCTTTTAAACATTTCAACCGTGATTACTGTAATCTCGACTTGCTCTGCTCAGAGTTCCTCATTTTCGCTCCCACTACACTTCCTCCTATTGCTGTTGGCTTTTCTCTCACCAATGCCAGTGCTGATGCAGGAGATAACTTGGTGTAATCTCTACTGTTCAAGTGCATTTAAGAAAGAAAGGAGAAAGACTTGCATTTCTATAGCGCCTTTCACAGCCTCAGGACATCCCAAAGCTCTTTACAACCATTGAAATACTTGTGATGTAGGAAAGACCAGAATACTGTTACCTTTATGAGTGCACATCTGACAAACTGGACAAAGCTTTCATTCTCACGAAAGTAAAGAAACTATCAGCCCTTCCACTATCATAGAATCACAGAATCGGAGCATCATGAGTCTGGCTTCACTGTGAAACCAACTTTATAATCTTCATTTTAATAACTTGTTAGTGTTGATGAATCACTGGTCTGTCAGCTCTTGGCAAATATTGAAAAAGTTAACCAGAAAGCACTCTGGATGGCTCGTAAGCAGCGCTCAGCCTGGTAGAGCGAGAGATGGCCTCAGGTTTAAGTTAGTGGATAGCCCTGGGGATGCGAAGGTTCCCACTCCTGATCGCTCCTGCTGAAAAGTACATCGATGAGGAACTGAGTCAGCCAGGGGGTTTAATTTTACTGCACTAGCCCAAAGTGTCTCACATGAGCTGCAGTAATTTATAAAATGCCATGTAATTTTAACAAAAGGCTTACACTTTTCTCATGAAATGATAGAATTTTTAAAGAGGACAGGAGGCCATTTGGTCCATCATGCCTGTGCTAGTTTGCTGAAACAATCCCACTCCATTGTCCTTTCCCCAGATCCTTAAAAATGTTTCCTTTCCAAATATTTATCCACTTCCCTTTTAAATGCTGTTATGGATTCTGCTCTCCTCACTGTTTCTAGTAGGGATTTCCTGTGAGGATTCTCCTTGAGAGCCTGTGCCCAAGACCACAGCCGGTGGATTGTAGCAGAAGTGTGGCTCACCTGAGGGGGAGGGGCACAGACCTCAGTGCAGTGGCATTTTCAGGGCAGCCTGATTCTCAGAGCGTGGGGGTCCACCAGGCATACATACCACCCAGCGAGGATGGACGTGTCAGGCGACCAATGGCGGGAGTGTGGGGGTGGGAAAGTTGGAAACAGGAGGTCACCTGATAATACCTCAAGGAGTACGTCCAACCAATGTTAGCACCCCTAGCGGGCGTCCAGTCCCGATCTCGAGGCCTCAGTCCGGCGAGCTGCACCGCAGTGGAGGCCTGTTTGGCTCCTCGCAGCTCGTTGGCCAACATCACAGGGGGCCTCTTCACTGCCAGAGCTGGTGGCCGACCAGCACCCATCGGGCACCCAAAAGTCAGAATCGACCCCCCTGTGTGCAATGCCATGAGAGGTTAACCACTTCCTAATGACTGTTCGATCTGCAACCCGAAACACAGCAAACTCTTGGTGCAGACTTGAGAACCAGAACCAATTCCCTCATTCATTTTCATTCAAATGAATGCAAGATGTTTAAATATTTGAACGTAGCAATATTGCAGGTTAAACACAATTCAATTAAGTTGAACAGAAGTGGGAATAGTTGGATATTTTTTGGCCAGCTCTGAGAGTAAGAGACTGGAAGGCCAGACGCTGCAGTAATTAGCTTATCCTCCAGTTTCAGATATTATCTGTGATTCTTGGCACCGCCATTAAATCCTTTGACTGTTTCAGCCCTCGGGATTTCTGTAACTATAAATAGTAACGTGGGCATTGCTTACTCTCGGTTAGAGACAGATTTCCCATTTCCACATTTAAACTCGAGCTGTGGGAGGTTGTTCCATTTGCCGTGTGGCTCGAGAGACCTTCTGGATTTCAGTGCTCACTCTTAGTAGTGAGACGGGATTCCTGATAACTGCCAGGAGAGGGGGAGAGTGGCATTCATGTGAGATCAAGATGAAGGAATCACCAAATGTTGTTGTGCTTTCCATATCTGCCAGGGGAGAGCACGACCATCGTCGCCTTGTAGCATATCGAAAGACCACAGGTTTGCAGTGAGAGTTAGGAATATGACGATTGACATGGAGCAATAATGAATCCTCAAATATCAACTTTAATATTAATTATACAGACCCGAGCTCTCTAACCATAACATCAGCATTAAACGGCCTGTGTTCTCAGTCAGACGCTACGGGGGTTAAATTCGATAACCCCCGACTCCGGGTGCAAGTATCACAGTCCGGGATTAACCCCCGCCCTGTGCTTCTGATGCAGGCAGCACGTGAGCTCATTACCATGATCTCTCCGTGCAGCCAGCAGTAGCCGCGCTGTCGAGAGGCTGCAGGCAGCGGAGGCCCGAAATGGGGCATGGCCAGCACTAGTTAAAGGCAGCCTGCTCCTCTTAAAGGGGAGGTGCTCAGTCAATGAGAGCAGTGCGGGATGGCAGGCAGGATTGGTGGACCGGCAAGAAGGCGCGCCCCAAGGTTCTCTGATGACGCACTGGAGGCCCTGGTGGAGGGAGTGGACGAAAGGAGGGCCATCCTGTACCCGCAGGGTGGCAGGAGGCCCTCCAGACACCAGCTGCGGAGGCAGTGGGAGGTTGTGGCCCAGGAGGTGAATGCCAGGAGCACTGCACTGTGCACGTGGGTGCAGGGCCGAATAAAGTTCAATGATATGACACGAGTGGTCAAGGTATGCAAGGACGTGCAAGTGTTGAGTGGCACATCCTACCAACCGCAACACTGCTCCCCCGTCACCCACCCACCAACAAACACTGCCCATCCGTACGCAATGCTGCACTTGGCATGCTGCATCTCACCCGCACATAGTACCACACTTGCAGGCTACACAACCACCACTCACAGGCCACACACACTGGCAGCTATTCGACCATGACAGGCACATCACCCAGACATCTTGCAGGACACTCACTGACACACTTCCCTCTGTCTTGCAGGAGAAGGTGGCGCATAACAACTGACAGCAGGAGAGACCTGAGGGAGGACAGACACTCCGACAGTTCCTCACACCCCTGGAGGAGATTGGGCAGGCTGTCACTGCGGACGTGGCCACCGGCAGCGCCGGAGGTCCTGACGAAGGGGGTCTCTACATACCTAATCCTCCTTCTCATTTCCCACATCTCCCTCATCCCACAATCTTTTCTGACTCAAGTGCTGCAGATGGTGTCAGCACGCACGTCTTACTTGCTCCTCTCCCCGCTCCACAACTCAACCCATCTCCCTTTGTCATTGTAGATACCCAAAAACTGGAGCCGGCACCCTCCGAGGAGGAGGAGGAGGAGGAGGAGGAGGAGGAGGACGACACTGAAGCCACACCTTCACTCAATCTTACACTCGCATCCACCAGCTCAGAGACTGACACTGTGCATCCTTTAGAGGTTAGGTTAGAGGAGGGGTCTTCACGTGGTGAGACACCGAGCACAAATGAGCAGGAGTCAGGGCGGGGGGAACGGATACCACAGGTGCCAGCTCGCCGGGGGGTGAGGTCGCTCACTCGTTCTGCTGCCGAGGGGTCAGATGATGACTTTAATGGGCCAGGCTACAGAAGACAGATGGGCATACACCACCAGATGCTCGGGGCACTGGAAAGCCTGCCAGAAAGCCTGCGCGCAATGTCTAGGGGCACGGAGGAGTCCACATCGAACTTGGCACAGGGCTTTGTGCAGAGCCTGGAGCCCATCCTCACCCACATGGAACGGGTGGTCACCTCCATCAGCGCACCTGAGGAACCCACCATGATGCAGCGTCTGATGGCCGATGTCGTGGATTCCATTGCAGCACAACTGATGTCATCAAAGATGTGCAAGCTTCAGTTGCTGCTCAGACTGCTGCAATGGAAGCTCAGACTGCTGCTGTCGTGGGGACCACTGTGAAACGGGGCTTCCAGGGCATCACAGCACTCCAGCAATCCGTTCTCCAGCTGATCACCAGGATTGCTGAGGCGCCGCCCTGGGAGAGTGGCAGTGGCGCCATGGCAGTCGGACCTGCTGTCCTCTCTCAGGATTTCCTGCTCCCACCCCTGCCACTCCACCAGTGCCCCTGTTGTTGCCTCTCGGCCAGCCAGGCCAGACTGCTGCAGCCCTTGCTGAGATGGTGCAGTCTGAAGCCGGGCCCTCCAGGCCCAGAGCTGCTCGAGGTCATCCTCCAAGGCCATCTGGACGTTCCTCCAGTGAAGGCCAGTAGTCTTCCACCACCCATGCTCCAGCCACTGGGGAACCCACCATGATGCAGCATCTGATGGCCGATGTCGTGGATTCCATTGCAGCACAACTGATGTCATCAAAGATCTGCAAGCTTCAGTTGCTGCACAGACTGTTGCAATGGAAGCACCTCGTAGGAGCACTAGGATAGGTAAAGGCACACGGACAACAGGCACTAAGGGAATGCACAAGAATGAATTGTCTCCTTTTGTTTGCATCATTTCATTTGTTAATTTATAAATGTGAATTTGAATTTGCATTTGGTGGTGGTTTTTATTTCTGGGATGAGTTGAGGGAGGAAGCAATGTGTGATCATACGGAGGGCGATTTGATGGTCAAGTGGGAGAGGACGAGTGGGGAGAGTAGGACTGTTGGTGAGTGGGGAGATATCGTTCACGTTATTGATATCGCTCAAGGATCAGGCGAGCCCGCAGAGCCCTGGCAGACAGGGCCAGTGTTCCTTGTTGCCCCCTTGCGTCTTCCTCCACTTTCCCTTCCGTTTCCTTCCCCTCATCCTCAGCCTTTTTCTCCTCGTCCTCCTCTGGGTCTTGCCAGATAATCGGAGTCAAGGACTGTTCCCTCATAATAGCGAGGTTGTGCAGCAAAACATTACGAATCTTGACACCTGCTCAGCTGAGTACAACAGGGCTCCAACAGACTGGTCCAGGTAGTGGAAGCATTGCTTGAGGACGCCTATGGTTTGCTCAATGACGTTCCATGTGGCCGCATGGCTCTTGTTGTATGCCTGCTCTGCACACGTGTGTGTGTGTTCCTGACCGGGGTCATGAGCCACCTCATGAGGGGATAGCCCTCGTCACCCAGTTGCCAGCCTTTCATTTGCTGAGCTGGTTCAAAGATAGGTGGGACATTGGACTGCCACATGGTGAAGGTGTCGTGACTGCACCCAGGGTGGCGGGCATTAACCTCCACGATGCGCTGCCTGTGGGCGCACACCAGCTGCACATTCAGGGAGTGGAACCCCTTTCGGTTCGTGAAGATGAGATGTGGAGCATGTATGACAATATGTGCGCTGTCACTGGCACCCTGCACCATGGGGAAACCTGCAAACCCTCGTGCTCACTCGTTCTGTTTCTCTCTATCAAGAGGGAACGTGATGAACCTGTTGCTCAGCTCGTACAGAGTCTCCGGGACCTCCTTTATGCAGCAGTGCACTGCACACTGTGAGATGTTGCACAGATCGCCAGCAGAGGCCTGGAAGGATCCAGAGCCTTAGAAGTTCAGCGTCACAGTGACCTTCACGGCCACAGGCAGTGCTGTCGTTAACCTCCTCTGAGGCTGCAGTTGTGACTGCAGCAGGTGACAGGTCTCAGTAACGACCTCTTTGGTGAACCTCAGCCGTCGGATGCACTGATCCTCGCTCATCCGGAGGCAAGAGTGGTGTTCCCTGAAGGCCTTCCGGGGATATGGCCTCCTGCTCAGTGCCCTGGGCCTCCTCCTCTGCCTTCTCCCTCTCCTCGCAGCTTGACCTGCTCTGTGTGGCCTCTCTGCATGCTCACAGTCATGTTCTATGCCCAGTGGGAGCCCTAGCAGGTCACCCATGGTTGCCAGGAATCTTGTTCAAACACTGTTATAAATTACACCAACTGTAAGGCAGTACCTGCCAAACCACTCTCAAATATACTCTAGCAACTCTCTGTACGTATAGGAAGCTTCAACAAACATGTCCTATTCTACCAGCAGCCAGAAGCAATATTCCAGCAACTAACCTGCAACACCTGCATGATCCCTTTAAATAGCGCTGGTAGGGGGTTCTCCAGGCCCTCTAAGACATGTTCGGGTGTGTGTGGTTAAGACAATGTGTTAAGTGCCAAAATGGTGTCTATCATTTTAAATCATCGCTGCACACTGATCTAACGTATATTCTCCCTACTTTACATGCTGCCGGCGTTCATTATCTGCACGTGCGCAAAACCCTTTACCAAGATGGCGTCCAGCACATGTAACACTAGAAGCATGCATGCACACTCCGGACGCCATTTTGGAACTTCAGGATGCCAAATAGCACCGAAACAAATCTATTAGAGTTTTTTGAGGATGTAACGAGCAGGGTAGATAAAGGGGAACCAGTGGATGTAGTATATTTGGATTTTCAAAAGGCATTCGATAAGGTGCCACATAAAAGGTTGTTACACAAGGTAAGGGCTCATGGGGTTGGGGGTAACATAATAGCATGGATAGAGAATTGGTTAAAGGTCAGAAAGCAGAGAGTAGGGATAAACGGGTCATTCTCGGGTTGGCAGGCTGTAACTAGTGGGGTGCCGCAAGGATCAGTGCTTGGGCCTCAGCTATTTACAATCTATATTAATGACTTAGATGAAGGGACCGAGTGTAATGTATCCAAGTTTGCTGACGATACAAAGCTAGGTGGGAAAGTAAGCTGTGAGGAGGACACAGGGTCTGCAATGGGATATAGACAGGTTAAGTGAGTGGGCAAGAAGGTAGCAGATGGAGTATAATGTGGGGAAATATGAGGTTATTCACTTTGGTAGGAAGAATAGAAACAGAATATTTTTTAAATGGTGAGAAACTATTAAATGTTGGTGTTCAGAGGGATTTGGGTGTCCCCGTACAAGAAACACAAAAAGTTTGCCTGCTGTACCTGCATACTATTAGGAAAGCAAATGGCATGTTGCCCTTTATTACAAGTGGGTTGGAGTACAAGAGTAAGGATGTCTTACTACAGATGTACAGGGCTTTAGTGAGACGTCAGCTGAAGTACTGCGTACAGTCCTGGTCTCCTTATCGAAGGAAGGATATACTTACCTTGAAGGCAGCACAACGAAGGTTCACTAGATTAATTCCTGGGATGAGAGGGTTGTCCTATGAGGAGAGGTTGAGTAGAATGGGCCTATTCTCTCTGGAGTTTAGAAGAATGAGAGGTGATCTCATTGAATCATAAGATTATTAGGGGGCTTGACAGGGTAGATGCTGAGAGGATGTTTCCCCTGGCTGGAGAGTCTAGAACTAGGGGTCATGGTCTCAGGATAAGGGGTCGGCCATTCAAGACTGAGATGAGGAGGAATCTCTTCAAGCAGAGGTTGTGAATCTATGGAATTCTCTACCCCAGAGGGCTGTGGATGCTCAGTCATTGAATATATTCAAGCCCGAGATGGATAGATTTTTGGACTCTGGGGAATCAAGGGATATGGGGATCGGGTGGGAAAGTGGAGTAGAGATCGAAGATCAGCCATGATCTGATGGAATGGCGGAGCAGGCTCGAAGGGCCGGATGGCCTACTCCTGCTCCTATTTCTTATGTTCTTATGAAACAACAGGTGCTACATGGCCGAATTTCTAGCCCTACAAGTCTCAGTTCAATGTCTTTCAAAGTCTAAGGGCCCTGTACTGGAGTTTAAGGCCTAGAAATTCATTGATGCCGCGCCCGTTTTTCAGGTACAAAACAGATGCCCAAGTATCCAATATGGAGGGCAAAGCACGCACTCATTATGGGCCAGAAATGCACCGCCTGCCGTATTGGTAAAGGCAAAACAGGAGGCATCCAGGGCCCACGCCTGAATCAAACATTAAGGCCTTTCCATATGCAAATAGGGGGTCCCCGTTTGAGGCCCCCTTTTGCAAAATTAGGCTGCCTACATTCAGCCTCACCAATGGACCTTAAAGGGACCTCTGGAGGCCGCCACCAAAAAGGTACTTTCTTTAAAAAACGAATTACTTAAATGTGGAGCCGGGAGGAGCACTGCAGTGCCAATGATGGTTGCTGGCCCCCTCCCTCGCTTCCGCTCGGCCCCCTCCCAAACACTTCCCCCCCCCCTCCTCGCACCCCCCAGGACCTACCTGAGGGTCGCTGCTGGTGATGCAACGGCCCCAAAATTGAAATCCTCTTTGCTGGCGAGCTGCCTGGGGAGGCCCAACAGGTGTCTGCAGTTCACAGGTCTGATATAAATGAGGCCCAATATCGGGTGTGCGCAGGACACGTGAGCCAATTTCTAGGCTCAGTTTCGATAGTAATGGAGCAATGACCATATTCAGTCCACACTGAGCAGTTAACACTGAACATTCACATCGATTGTTCAAACGACAATCCCAGTGGATGGATTGTTTGTACTCGGTCAGTCAGCCGATGTGAATGAACAGTTTAGCTGCTATTTCTTCACTGGGTACAGTGCAGACAACAATCAAATGACAATTAACTGTATATTTATTTAGTCAAGTATTATGTAAAAAGTAGGAATGTACTGTTTTGAGCACCGAGAACAGTAAGGCCCTGAAAGGTTTGGTATATGGTCGTACGTGAGGGCAAATTTTGTTAAATGTGCTGCAAAAGGATTACAAGAAACAAATCATAGATTTGAACAGGGTGTTGGATTTAAAATAGGTCCACAACAGGAACAGATTGTTGATGCTCAAATAAATCAGAATACCTCAGACAAAAATCTGACACAGGCAGACAACAAAATTACCAAAACTACACCGCATTCGAGGCAAGAGAAACAGCCCCACATCCTCCAACTCCAGATTCGGGTAAATTATAATTCCCCATAAATAATATTGAAATTTCTCTGATTTCTTAATGCTGATTATAATGCATTGTTCAACTACAGTTAGAGTACTGTGTGCAGTTTAGAATAGGTCTTACTGTAATAAACAGTATGATTCAGTAATACTCATACAGTAGTAGCATTAAAGTAATATCCCATTATAGGAACAGGAGTAGGCCATTCAGCCCCTCTAGCCTGTTCCACCATTCAATTAGATCATGGCTGATCTGTATCTTAACTCCATTTGCCCTCCTTTGATCCCTATCTCGTGATACCCTTACCCAACAAAAATCTATCGAGCTCAGTCTTGAAAATTTCAATTGTCCCAGTTTCCACAGAAATTTAGTTGGGGGAAGAGTTCCAGATTTCCACTACCTTATAGAAAGGACATTAAAGCCTTAGAGAGAGAGAGTACAGTGTAGATTCACCAGGACGACGCCAGGGATGGAAACTATTGTAATGTGGAGAGTCTTAAGGGACTATTTCCACTGATGTATGAAAGGCCAAAAGGAGATTTATATAAATTATATGGGGTTTTGATTGGGTGAACAGGGAAAGACTATTTTGTCTGGTTGGGGATCATCATTTTAAAATGGTCACTGCGAATGAGGAGAGTGGTTAAGAGAAATTTCTTTAGAGGGTTTGTTGGGGTATGGAATGTTTTGCCACAGGGAGTGGTCGAGGCAGAGACCTTTGCATCTTTTAAGGCAGAACATTTGAAATGGAGGTAGATACAAGGCTATAGGAAGAACACAGAGCAGTGGGATTAGTATTGGATTGCTCGAGCAAAGAGTCAGCACAAACACCACAGGCTGAATGGTTCCCTCCAGGCTGAAAACTCCTATGGTTCTATAGCTTCAGTATACACTGTACTGTGTATAGAGCTTCAGTATACACTGTACTGTGTATAGAGCTTCAGTATACACTGTACTGTGTATAGAGCTTCAGTATACACTGTACTGTGTATAGAGCTTCAGTATACACTAAGTGTTGAGAAGGAACTCCTGGACCCTGAGGGAGCAGCAGGCATCCTACTTCCCCATCTCTCGTACCCCCCAATGGCCATCCTTCCAAGCATTTCTGGGGCTTCCTCCTCCTGTGGGACAAGATGTCAAATATTAAGAGGCCCTCCTTCTGTAAGTGTTCAGTCACTGTTACTATGGGATGTCTCCTCCTGCAATCAAAATACAAGACATGAGAAGTTCCAGTTGCTCAACTAAGATGCAGTAATCCCCAAGTGTCAGTGTGCAGCCCAGAGTGGATGTGATCACATGTACATGCATCATTTTTGAAAGAGGTGGCTACAGAGATAGTGGATGCATTGGTTGTCATCTTCCAAAATTCTATAGATTCTGGAACGGTTCCTGCAGATTAGAGGGTATCACTATTTAAGAAAGGAGGGAGAGAGAAAACAGGGAACTACAGACCTGTTAGCCTGACATTAGTAGCAGGGAAAATGTTAGAAAATAATAATCGGATTTGGCAGTCAACATGGATTTATGAAAGGGAAATCATGTTTGACAACCTATTGGAGTTCCTTGAGGGTGTAACTAGTAGAATGGATAAGGGGGAACCAGTTGATGTGGTGTATTTGGATTTTCAGAAGGCTTTCGATAAGGTCCCACACAGGAGGTTGGTGAACAAAGTTAGAGCACATGGAATTAGGGGTAATATACTGGCATGGATTGAGAATTGGTTTACAGACAGAAAACAGAGAGTAGGATTAAACGGGTCTTTTTCAGGTCGGCAGACTGTGACTAGTGGGGTACCACAGGGATCGGTGCTTGGGCCCCAGCTATTCACAATCTACATCAATGATTTTGATGAGGGGACCAAATGTAATATTTCCAAGTTTGCTGATGACACAAAACTGGGTGGGAATGTGAGTTGTGAGGAGGATGCAAAGAGGCTTCAAGAGGATATAGACAGGCTAAGTGAGTGGGCAAGAAGATGGCAGATGGAATATAATGTGGAAAAATGTGAAGTTATCCACTTTGGTAGGAAAAACAGAAATGCAGAGTATTTTTTAAATGGCAAGAGATTGGGAAATGTTAATGTTCAAAGGGACCTGGGTGTCCTTGTACATGAGTCACTGAAAGCTAACCATGCAGGTGCAGCAAGTAATTAGGAAGGCAAATGATATGTTGGTCTTTATTACAAGAGGATTTGAGTACAGGAGTAAAGAGATCTTACTGCAATTATATAGGGCCTTGGTGAGACCGCACCTGGAGTATTGTGTACTATTTTGGTCTCCTGTCCCAAGAAAGGCCATAGAGGGAGTGCAACGAAGGTTCACCAGACTGATTCCTGGCATGGCAGGATTGGAGAGATTGAGTAGACTAGGCCTGTTTAGAAGAATGAGAGGCGCTCTCATAGAAACATACAAAATTCTTACAGGGCTCGACAGGATAGATGTTTCCCCTGGCTGGGGAGTCTAGAACCAGGGGTCACAGTCTCAGAATAAGGGGTCGGCCATTTAGGACTGAGATGAGGAGGAATTTCTTCACTCAGAGGGTGGTGAATCTTTGGAATTCTCTACCCCAGAGGGCTGTGGAGGCTCAGACATTGAGTACATTCAAAACAGAGATCAATAGATTTCTAGATATTAAAGGCATCAAGAGAAATGGGGATGGTGCAGGAAAATGGCGTTAAGGTCAAAGATCAGCCATGATCTTGTTGAATGGTGGAGCAGGATCGAGGGGCCGGATGGCCTACTCCTGCTCCTGTTTCTTATGTTCTTATCATGCAGCTACTTTAAATGGGACGGTTCTTTTGGGCTGGATGCGTGTAAGGATGTGAGTGAAGGAACACTTCCAGGTGAAGGGCCAAGTGTACCCTGCTGCCTAATGGGCATTCATGGTAAGGTTTGAAAATACATTAAGGAGGTGTGAGGGGAAAATAATTGTAACAAGCTGAACACATTGCTTTAATGGAAGGCTCTCCTAACTTGGCTTCCTGCATTATCTCCAGGTACCCCAAGCCAGACAATAATAAAATGATATTCACTGAGTTATTTTTAGCACTGATTTAGTTTAGAGTGAATATTATAGGGACAGTTACTGCTGATGTATGAATATCATTACTGCAATACCACTGTTTGAGTATTACTATAATGCCACTACCATTGCAGTACTACTGTAATACCACTGCACAAGTATAATTACTGTATTAGTATCATTACTGTATTACTATGAGCATTACCTTAATGATGTTGTATAAGCATTACTGTAATCACTGTTTAATGTAATACTATTATAAATATAATTATATTATTGTGAGCATTACTTTATTACTGTACAAGTATCATTATTGTAATACTTTATTACCCTAATACTACTGTATGAGTATTAGTGTTCATTACTGTCTTATTACTTTTTGCATTACTACGCTACTATTGTATGAGTATCGATATTGTAATGTGACTTTTGTTTCAAAGTCAGTGTTAGAGTTGAAAGTATACAAAACCAACTGGCCCAGGGAGATAGTCATTCCCCTGGATCTTCCTAGTTAAAGGTTAACACAGCAATAAACTCTTACCAAGACACCAGCCCACTAGTAGGGATAGATCACTGTGCAGTAATTCAGCTACACCCTCATACGTCATGCTGTGCCAGTATCGTTACAGGTCAATTTAAACAGGTTTATCCCCATCCACAGACTTCAGTCAATGACCTAGATTTTCTGATCAGTAACACCTGATTTATTGGTCCCAAGTGGGAATTACTGATCAGAAAATGACGCAAAGTTCCGTTGGGCCAGATCAAGGCCAAGTTGCACCTTACACTCATTCCTGATGGGAGCAGAAATAAGAGGGGTGGGGGGGCGGGGGGCTCACACTGAGTATCTTAATGAAGTCCCGCTGACATCATTGAGATGTCCATGGAATACCCCGATGCTTGTTCGTAGCCAACACTGAATCAACTCACTGAACGTATAAAATGGTCATCCAGGATTGCTAAGGACTGAGCTAGGTACTGAAGCTCATTTAAAGAACACAGTAAGAAGGGAGTTTTCAAATTTACAAGACATTTTTCACTGTCCTTATTTTTTGCATTTCTGCTGTTGTTACTTAAGCATTCAGGAATGTTTTGTGCCAATTGCAAGTGGTGCAGTCTCCTTCCTCCCCACGCTACCCCCAACAGCTGCAATAGTACGACAATGGATTTCCCTTTTACCTGTGCTAAGAACATAAGAAATAGAAGCAGGAGTAGGCCATACGGCCCCTCGGCCTGCTCCGCCATTCATTAAGATCATGGTTGATCTTCGACCTCAACTCCACTTTCCCGCCCAATCCCCATATCCCTTGATTCCCTTAGAGTCCAAAAATCTATCAATCTCAGCCTTGAATATACTCAACGACTCAGCATCCACAGCCCTCTGGGGGAAGAGAATTCCAAAGATTCACAACCCCTTATCCTGAGACTATGCCCCCTAGTCCTAGAATCTCCAGCCAGGGGAAATATCCTCTCAGCATCTACCCTGTCAAGCCCTCTCAGAATCTTATATGTTTCAATGAGATTACCTCTCATTCTTCTAAACACCAGAGAATATCGGCCCATTCTACTCAACCTCTTCTCATAGGACAACCCTCTCATCCCAGCAATCAATCTAGTGAACCTTCTTCGGTAAGGAGACCAAAACAGTACACAATACTCCAGGTGTGGTCTCGCCAAAGCCCTGTACAATTGCAGCAAGTCTTCCTTACTCTTATACTCCAACCCCCTTGCAACAAAGACCAACATACCATTTGCCTTCCTAATTGCTTGCTGTACCTGTATGTTAACTTTTTGTGTTTCATGTACCGGGACACCCAAATCCCTCTGAACACCAACATTTAATAATTTCTCACCATTTAAAAAATATTCTGTTTTTCCATTCTTCCTACCAAAAAGTGAATAACTTCACATTTCTCCACATTATACTCCATTTGCCAACTTCTTGCCCATTCACTCAACTTATCCTTTACAGTCTCTGTGTCCTCCTCACAGCTTACTTTCCCACCTGCCGTTGTATTGTCAGCAAACTTGGATACATTACACTCAGTCCCTTCATCCAAGTCATTAATATAGATTGTAAATAGCTGAGGCCCAAGCACTGATCCTTGCGACACCCCACTAGTTACAGCCTGCCAACCTGAGAATGACCCATTTATTCCTACTCTGTTTTCTGTCCATTAACCAATCCTCAATCCAAGCTAATATATTACCCCCAATCCCATGAGCCCTTGTCTTGTGTAACAACCTTTTATGTGGCACCTTATCGAATGCCTTTTGAAAATCCAAATATTATACATCCATTGGTTACCCTTTATCTACCCTGCTAGTTACATCCTCAAAATACTCTAACAGGTTTGTCAAACATGATTTCCCTTTCATAAAACCATGTTGACTCTGCCTAATCATGTCATGATTTTCTAAGTGACTGTTACCATGTCTTTAATAATGGATTCCAGCATTTTCCGGATGACTGATGTCAGGCTAACTGGCCTGAAGTTCACTGTTTTCTCTCTCTCCTTTCTTGAATAGCGAGGTTACATTTGCCACCTTCCAATCCATTGGGACCATTCTAGAATCTAGGGAATTTTGGAAGATCACAACCAATGAATCCACTATCTCTGCAGCCACCTCTTTTAGAACCCTAGGATGTAGGCCATCAGCTCCAGGGGATTTGTCGGCTTTTAGTCCCATTAATTTCTCCAGTACTTTTTCTTTACTAAGAATTAATTACTTTAAGTTCCTCACTCTCATTAGACCCTTGGTTCCCCACAATTGTGTTTTTTTGTGTCTTCTACAGTGAAGACAGATACAAAATGACAGATAGGATGGATACTAAGGAGCTTTTTCCCTTCGTTGAGGGTTCTATAACAAGGGGACATAGATTCAAGGTAAAAGGCGGGAGGTTTAGAGGGGATTTGAGAAAGAACTTTTTCACCCAGAGGGTGGTTGGAGTCTGGAACTCACTGCCTGAAAGGGTTGTGGAGGCAGGAACCCTCAACATTCAAGAAGCATTTGGATGAGCACTTGAAATGCCATAGCATACAAGGCTACGGACCAAATGCTGGAATATGGGATTAGAGTAGACAGGGCTGATGGCCGGCGCGGACACGATGGGCCGAAGGGCCTCTATCCGTGCTCTATGACTCTATGACTCTAAAATATCTGTTCAACGTCCCTGTTATAATTTCTCCTGTCTCAGTCTCAGTCTCCAAGGGACCAGCGTTTACTTTCACTGCTCGCTTCCCTTTTACATACTTGTAGAAGCTCTTACAATCTGTTTTTATATTTCTTGCTAATTTACTCTCATTCTATTTTCTCCCTCATCATCAATTTTTTGGTCATCCTTTGCTGGTTTCTAAAACTCTCCCAATCCTCAGGCTTACTACTCGTCTTGGCAACGTTACAGGCCTCTTCTTTTAACCCAATACTATCTTTAACTTCTTTAGTTAGTCACAGATGTATCACTTTTCCCATGGAGTTTTTATTCCTCAATGGAATGTATAATTGTTGAGATTTATGAAATATTTCTTTAAATATTTGCCATTGCATATCTACCATCATAACTTTTAATCTAATTTCCCAATCAACCTTAGCCAACTCACCCCTCATACCTATGTAATTGGCTTTGTTTAAGTTTAAAGCTCTAGTTTCAACTTAAGTATGTCACTTTCAAACTCAATGTGAAATTCTATCATATTATGATCACTCTTCCCCAGAGGATCCCTTACTATGAAATTACTAATTAACCCTGTCTCATTACAAAAGACAAGATCCAAAATAGCCTGTTCCCTGGTTGGTTCCATGATGTATTATTGTCTTGAATGTATTCCATGAACTCATCCTCCAAACTACTTTTGCCAATTTGATTTGCCCAGTCTACATGAAGATTAAAGTCCCCCATGATCATTGCATTACTTTTGTTACAAGCTCCCCTTATTTCTTGATTAATACTCTTGTCCAACATTACAGTTATTGAAAGGGGGCCTGTTTTCTGCCCCTTGTTATTTCTTATCTCCACCCATACTGATTCTACTTCCTGATCTTCTGAGCTAAGATCCTTTCTCACTGCTATCTTTATGTCATCCTTTATTATCAGAACTACCCCCCACCCACTACCACTACCTCCTTTTCCATTCTGTCTGTATTTTCCAAAAGTCAAGTACTCTGGAATATTTAGTTCCCAACCTTGGTCACCCTGCAACCACGTCTCAGTAATGGCTGCTGGATCAAACCCATTTATCTCTATTTGTGCTATTAATTTATCTATCTTGTTACGAATACTTTGTGCATTCAGATAAAGGGCCTTTAATTTTAACTTTTTACTATTTTTCCCTGATTTGACCTTATTCACTGATGCACTATAACGGTTAAACTCTCTGTCCCTTCCTGACACACTCTGTTTATCTTTACCCAAATCACTACACTGCTCCATGGCCTTGACTTTTCTCTTTAGATTTATAAATTTTCCCTAACTGAACACTCCCCTATCTACCGCCTGAGTTATTCGATTCACCAGGACACTGGTCCCAGCCCGGTTTAAGTGGAGCCCGTCCCAATGGAACAGCTCCCTCTTTCCCCAGTACTGGTGCCAGTGCCCCATGAATTGAAACCCCTGTCTCCCACACCACTCTTTGAGCCACACATTTAACTCTCTGATCTGTTTGTCCCGATGCCAATTTGTTCGTGGTTCAGGCAGAGATTATTACCTTTGAGGTTCTGCTCATTAATTTAGACCCAAGCTCCTCAAACTCCCTCAGCAGAACCTCATTCCTAGTTCCACCTATGTCGTTGGTTCCTACATGGACCATGACAACTGGATCCTCCCCTTCATGCTCCAAGTTCTTTTCCAGACACGAGGAAATATCCTTATTCCTGTTACCGGGCAGTTAACACAGCCTTCGGGACTCCTGGTCGCGGCTGCAGAGAACAGTCTCTATCCCCCTGACTATACTATCCACTACCACATTCCTTTTTACTCCCCCCACTTGAACGGCCTCCTGTACCACGATGCCGTGGTCAATTTGCCCATCCTCCCTGCAGTCTTTGTTCTCATCCACACAAGTAGCAAGTACCTCGTACCTGTTGGACAAGGTCAAAGGCTGAGGCTCCTCCATCACTGCATCCTGGGTCCCCATATCTGCCTGTCCCTCAGTTACATCCTCCTGTCCCTGACCACTAACCAAATCTAAACTACTATCTAACCTAAGGGGTGTGAGTGTCTCCTGGATCAAAGTGTCCAGATAACTCTCCGCTCCCTGATGCATTGCAATGTCTGCAGCTCGGACTCCAGCTCAACAACTCTGAGCTGACGTTCCTCGAGTTGCAGACACTTACTGCAGATGTGGTTGCTCGGGATCTCACTGGTCTCCACAAACTCCCACATGCTGCAGTTACGACACAACACCTGCCCTGCCATCCCTATCTAACCTTGTTTTAAGTGTCTGCAGCTCGAGGAACTTTGGCTCTGAGTTGAGGAGCTGGAGTCCAAGCTGCAGACATTGCGAAGCATCAGGGAGGGAGAAAGTTACCTGGACACTTTGATCCAGGAGGCAGTCACGCCCCTTAGACTAAATACTGTAGAATTGGCACGTGGTCAGGGACAGGAGGGTGTGACTGCGAGTGAGGCAGGTACGGGGATCCAGGAGGTAGCATTGCAGGAGCCTCAGCCTCTGCACTTGTCCAATAGATACGAGGTTCTTGCAGCCTTTGTGGACGAGTGCAGGGACTGCAGGGAGGACGAGCAAACTGGCCATGGCACCATGGTTCAGGGGGCCATTCAAGTGGGGGGAGTAAAAAGGAATGTGGTTGTAGTAGGCGACAGTATAGTTAGAGGGATAGACACTGTTCTCTGCAGCCAAGAGTGAGAGTCCCGAAGGCTGTGTTGCCTACCCAGTGCCAGGGTTAAGGACATCTCCTCAGGGCTGGAGAGAAACTTGGAGTGGGAGGGGGAGGATCCAGTTGTCGTGGTCCACGGAGGTACCAACAACACAGGTAGGAATAAGAAAGAGGTTCTGCTGAGGGAGTTTGAGCAGCTAGGGACTAAATTAAAAAGCAGAACCAAAAAGGTGATAATCTCCGGATTATTACCTGGGCCATGAGCAAATTGGCACAGGGTAAATCAGATCAGAGAGATGAATGCGTGGCTCAAAGATTGGTGTGGGAGAAGTGGGTTTTGATTCATGGGGCACTGGCACCAGTACTGGGGAAAGAGGGAGCTGTTCCGTTGGGACGGGCTTCACCTGAACCGTGCTGGGACCAGTGTTCTGGCAAACCGAATAACTAGGGCGGTAGAAAGGCTTTAAACTAAATAGAGGGGGGTGGGGGGAGGGCTCAGGTGGGGCGAAGTTTAGATCGATAAAGAGAAAAGACAAGGAAGTAGTACAGGAAAGTGATGGGGATAATGATAAACAGAGTGTGTCAGGAAGGAACAGAGCGCACAAACATAAGAAACACCAAGGGGCAGAAAACATTGGTGGGGGTTGTCCATAGGCCCTCAAACAGTCATGGAGATGTAGGGGAGGGCATTAAACAGGAAATTAGAGACGCATGCAAGAAGGGTACAACTATAATCATAGGTGACTTTAATTTACATATAGATTGGTCAAACCAAATTAGCAATAATACTATGGGGGAGGAATTCCTGGAGTGTGCACGTGATGGTTTTCTAGACCAATACGTTGAGGAACCAACTAGAGAACAGGCAATCCTAGACTAGGTATTGTGCAATGAGAAAGGATTAATTAACAATCTTGTTGTGCGGGGTCCCTTAGGGAAGAGCGACCATAACATGATAGAATTCCTCATTAAGATGGAGTGAAGTAGTCGAATCCAAAACTAGGGTTCTGAATCTAAATAAAGGAAATTACGAAAGTATGAGGTGCGAGTTGGCTATGATAGATTGGGGAACTTTACTAAAAGGGATGACGGTGGATAGGCAATGGCTAATATTTAAAGAACGTGTGCAGGAATTACAACAATTATTCATTCCTGTCTGGCACAAAAATAAAACAGAAAGGTGGCTCAACCGTGGCTTACAAAAGAAATTAGGGATAGTATTAGATCCAAAGAGGAGACATATAAAATTGCCAGAAAAAGCGGCAAACCTGAGGATTGGGAGCAGTTCAGAATTCAGCAAAGGAGGTCAAAGAGATTGATTATGAAGAGAAAAATAGAGTATGAGAGTAAACTAGCAGGGAACATAAAAACTGACTGTAAAAGCTTCCATAAATATGTCAAGAGAAAAAGATTTGTGAAGACAAATGTAGGTCCCTTACAGTCAGAAATGAGGGAAATTATAATGGGGGAACAAAGAAATGGCAGAACAATTAAACACATACTTTGGTTCTGTCTTCACAAAGCAGGACACAAATAACCTCCCAGAAATGTTAGGGAACCAAGGGTCTAGTGAGAGGGAGGAACTGTAGGAAATCAGTATTAGTAAAAAAAAAGTGCTAGGGAAATTAATGGGGCTAAAGGCTGACAAATCCCCAGGGCCTGATAATCTACATCCCAGAGTACTAAAAGAAGTGGCCCTGGAAATAGTGGATGCATTGGTGATCATCTTCCAAAATTCTATAGACTCTGGAACAGTTCCTACAGATTGGAGGGTGGCAAATGTAACCCCACTATTTAAAAAAGGAGGGAGAGAAAAAACAGGGAATTACAGACCAGTTAGCCTAACATCAGTAGTGGGGAAAATGCTAGAGTCTATTATAAAGGATGTGATAACAGAACACTTGGAGGGCATTAACGGGATTGGACAAAGTCAGCATGGGTTTATGAAAGGGAAATCATGCTTAACAAATCTACTGGAGTTTTTTGAAGTGGTAACTAGTAGAATAGATAGGGGAGAACCAGTGGATGTGGTGTACTTGGATTTTCAGAAGGCTTTTGATAAGGTCCCACACAAGAGGTTAGTGTGCAAAATTAAAGCACATGGGATTGGGGGGAATATACTGGCATGGATTGAGAATTGGTTGACAGACAGGAAACAGAGAGTGGCAGGCAGTGACTAGTGGGGTACCGCAGGGGTCAGTGCTTGGGCCCCAGCTATTCACAATATATATCAATGATTTGGATGAGGGAACTAAATGTAACATTTCCAAGTTTGCAGACGACACAAAGCTAGGGTGGAATGTGAGCTGTGAGGAGGATGCAAAGAGGCTTCAATGTGATTTAGACAAGTTGGGTGAGTGGGCAAGAACATGGCAGATGCAGTATAACATGGATAAATGTGAGGTTATCCACTTTGGTTGTAAAAACAGAAAGACAGATTATTAACTGAATGGTGATAGATTGGGAAAAGGGGAGGTGCAACAAGACCTGGGTGTCCTTGTACACCAGTCGCTGAAAGCGAGCATTGAGGTGCAGCAAGCAGTTAGGAAGGTGAATGGTATGTTGGCCTTCATTGCAAGAGGACGTGAGTACAGGAGCAGGGATGTCTTACTGCAGTTATACAGGGCCTTGGTGAGACCGCATCTGGAGTATTGTGTGCAGTTTTGGTCTCCTTATCTGAGGAAGGATGTACTTGCCATGGAGGGAATGCAACAATGGTTTACCAGACTGATTCCTGGGATGGCAGGACTGACGTATGAGGAGAGATTGGGTCGACTAGGTCTATATTCACTAGAGTTTAGAAGAATGAGAGGTGATCTCATCGAAACATATAAAATTCTAACAGGACTAGACAGACTAGATGCAGGGAGGATGTTCCCGATGGCTGGGGAGTCTAGAACCAGGGGTCACAGTCTCAGGATACGGGGTATGCCATTTGGAACTGAGATGAGGAGAAATTTCTTCACTCAGAGGGTGGTGAACCTGTGGAATTCTCTACCACAGAAGGCAGTGGAGGCCAAGTCATTAGATGTATTCAAGAAGGAGATAGATATATTTCTCAATGCTAAAGGGATCAAGGGATATGGGGAAAAAGTGGGAACAGGGTGCTGAGTTAGATGATCAGCCATGATCATTTTGAATGGCAGAGCAGGCCCGAAGGGCCGAATGGCCTACTCTTGCTCCTATTTTCTATGTTTCTATGAGTGCACTAGCAAATGGGGCCAGGGTAGGAAAGAATAGTAAAAAGACAAAATTAAAAGTTCTCTATCTGAATGCGCGCAATATTCGTGATAAGATGGATGAATTGACAGCACAAATAGAAACAAATGGGTATGATCTCGTGGCCATTCCAGAGACGTGGTTGCAAGGTGACCAAGGTTGGGAGCTAAATATTCAGGGTTAAACAACATTTCGGAAGGATAGGAAAAAAGGTAAAGGTGGTGGGGTAACTCTGTTAATAAAGGATGAAATTGGTATAATAGTAAGAAATGATCTGGGCTCAGAAGATCAAGATGTAGAATCAGTTTGGGTGGAGGTAAGAAATAGCAAGGGAAAGAAATCATTGGTGGGAGTAGTATATAGGCCCCCTAACAGTAGCTACACTGTAGGGCAAAATATAAATCAGGGGCTTGTAAAAAAGGTAATGCAATAATCATGGGCGATTTTAACTTTCACATAGATTGGACAAATCAAATTGGCAAAAATAGCCCTGAGGATGAGTTCATAGAGTGCATTAGGGACTGTTTCTTAACCAATACGTCGGGGAACCAGCCATGGAACAGGCCATTTTGGATCTGGTAATGTGTAACGAAACAGGATTTAATTAATGATTTCAAAGTAAAGGATCCCTTGGGAAGCAGTGATCATAACATGATAAACTGGATGTGAAATTCTGAGAGTGAGGATCTTGGGTCTGAAACTACTGTATTAAACTTAAATAAGGGCAATTATAAAGGAATGAGGGCGGAATTGGCTAAAGTGGACTGGGTAAACAGATTAGATGGAATGGTGGTGGATAAGCAGTGGCAAACATTTAAAAAGATATTTTATGACTTGCAACAAAAATATATCCCTGTGAGGAGGAAAGACTCCACAAAAAGAGTGAACCAACCATGGCTAACTAAGGAAGTAAAGGATGGTATCAGGTTAAAAGAAAAAGCATACAACATGGCAAAGATTACTGGTAAGCCTAAAGATTGGGAAAACTTTAAAAACCAGCAAAGGATGACTAAAAGAATAATAAAGAGGGAGAAAATAAATTATGAGCGTAAACTAGCAAGAAATATAAAAATTGACTGTTAAAGCTTCTAAAAGTATATAAAAAGGAAGAGGGTAGCTAAAGTAAACATTGGTCCCTTAGAGGATGAGACTGGGGAAATAATAATGGAAAACAAGGAAATGGCAGAGGAATTGAACAGATATTTTGTGTCCGTCCTCGTAGAAGACACTAATAATACCAATCATAGTAGAAAATCAAGGGGCAAAGGGGAGGAACTAAAAACAATCAGTATCTCTAGAGAAAAAGTATTAGGTAAACTAATGGGTCTAAAGGCTGACAAGTCCCCTGGACCTGATGGCTTGCATCCGAGGGTCTTAAAGGAAGTGGCTACAGAGATAGTGGATGCATTGGTTATAATCTTCCAGAATTCACTAGATTCTGGAAAGGTCCCAGCGGATTGGAAAACCACAAACATAATACCCCTATTCAAGAAGGGAGTGAGACAGAAAGCAGGTAACTATAGACCAGTTAGCCTAACATCTGTCATTGGGAAAATGCTAGAATCTATTATTAAGGACGTAGTAGCAAGACATTTGGAGACTTATAATACAATCAAGGAGAGTCAACATGGTTTTATGAAGGGGAAATCATGTCTGACAAATTGATTAGATTTCTTTGAGGAAGTAACGGGCAGGGTGGATAAAGGGGAACCAATGGATGCAGTATATTTGGATTTCCAAAAGGCATTCGATAAGGTGCCACATAAAAGATTACTGCACAAGAGCTCATGGTGTTGGGGGTAATATACTGGCATGGATAGAGGATTGACTAACTAACAGAAAACAAAGAGTCGGGATAAAAGGGTCATTTTCAAAATGGCAATCTGTAACTAGTGGGGTGCCGCAGGGCTCAGTGCTGGGGCCTCAACTATTTACAATATATATCAATGATTTGGATGAAGGAACAGAGTGTCTTGTGGCCAAATTTGCTGATGATACAAAGATAGGTGGAAAAGCAAGTTGCGATGAGGACACAAAGTGTCTGCAAAGGGATATTGACAGGTTAAGCGAATGGGCAAAAATTTGGCAGATGGAATATAATGTGGGAAAATGTGAAGTCATCCACTTTAGGAGGAAAAATAAAAAGCAAAATATTATTTGAATGGAGAAATACTACAAAATGCTGCAGTACAGAGGGATCTGGGTGTCCTCGTACATGAAACACAAAAAGTCAACATACAGGTACAGCAGGTAATCCGGAAGGCAAATGGAATATTGGCCTTTATTTCTAGGGGGATGGAGTATAAAAGCAGGGAAGTCATGCTACAACTGTACAGGGTGCTGGTGAGACCACACCTGGAGTACTGCGTTCAGTTCTGGTGCCCTTATTTAAGGAAGGACATACTTGCATTGGAGGCAGTTCAGAGAAGGTTCACTGGGTTGATTCCAGGTATGGAAGGGTTGTCTTATGAGGAAAGATTGAACAGGTTGGATCTATACTCACTGGAGTTTAGAAGAATGAGTGGAGATCTGATTGAAACAATCAATATTCTGAGGGGACTCGATAGGGTAGATGCTGAGAGGATGTTTCTCCTCATGGGAGAATCTAAAACTAGGGGACATAGTCTCAGAATAAGGGGTCGCCCGTTTAAGACGGAAATGAGGAGGAATTTCTTCTCCCAGAGGGTCGTGAATCTTTGGAATTCTTTACCCCAAAAAGCTGTGGAGGCTGAGTCATTGAATACATTCAAGGCTGAGTTAGACAAATTTTTGATCAGCAAGGGAGTCAAAGGATATGGGGAAAAGGCGGGAAAGTGGATTTGAGGTAAAAATCAGATCAGCCATGATCTCATTAAATGGCAGAGCAGGCTCGAGGGGCCGAATGGCCTACTCCTATGTCTTGTGGTCTTATTTATATATTGAATTAGTTAAAGTTTTTATTCAGTTGATATTTTTAGTTCTATTAATGAATTAGTTTATCTAGTTAAGGTGTTAATTTAATAACATAATAGTCATTTAGCTCTTAGTTTAAACCACTGTCCAAATCTGGTAATACTCACCAACCAATCACCTCCCTGCTGTCCTGTGACATCGCTCCTTGATTATTTTTTGCTCCCACTCTCGCACCCCCCCCCCTTGCAATTTATACCCCCTCTTAATATACCCCCTGCAATTTATACCCCCATTATACTCCCCCCTGCACTTTATACCCCCCATTATACCTCCCCCCTTAATATACCCCCCTTTATACCTCCCCCCTTAATATACCCCCCTTTATACCTCCCCCCAGCAATTTATTTCCCCCCATTATACCTCCCCCCCGTAATTTATTTCCCCCCATTATACCTCCCCCCCGTAATTTATATCCCCCCTTCATACCTCCCCCCACCGCACTTTATATCCCCCCTTTAAACCTCCCCCCACCCCGTAATTTATTACCCCCCCCCCACGCTTTATATCCCCACCGCTCTCGGTCACCGGTCCCGCTCTCGGTGTCCTCTCAGGCCCCCGCCGTGTTTTTTGAAGTAGAAGGACCAAAGGGATCCCTGACAAGCCAGTACACCCAGACACCCGCCAGTACCTTCATACTGGAACCTAGAGACAGAGGGCTACTTACTCCTTTGCCAGGGCTTGTGCAAGAGATGCTATGACAGAGTTGTGTTGTACACTGCAAGATAATCTGCAACCAAAGTCCTCCACAGACATGGCAACGTCACAAAGTCCCTTAACTTTTATACTCCAGGCTTAGTCGAGACCAGGGACATCAGCAAAACAAGTCAAACAGTTGGCCATAAGTAAGTGACTGATGTCTTGTTTGTTGCACAAGCGTTGAGAGGTACAATGTGCCTCTTGGAGACAAGCACACACTTTTTTTCCTCTGGATCATTCGCATAACCCAGAGAAATTCCAGGCAGTGGCCTTGTCCCCGGCAGAGCCTTGCACCTGAAGAATGAGTCCAATTTTGAGCACCTCCAAGATGGTGGCCTAATGGTTGCTGATGGAGGTCACCAGCCAGAAGACCCCAATTGCCTCAAAAATGAAAACAACTTACCCTTCTGTCCTCTGGACCCCCACAAACGTTCCGGTCGATGAGGATCCTCGGCCTGCCATTGCCCCAGGTATCACTGGGCTCCCTGCGTGGTGACATCCAAGAACCGTTGCTGCAGGAAAGTGAGCCGAGAGGCTAGGGACGCCCTCTCATGCCTCATCACAAAAGCTCTGCTGGCAATATCACCCACTTGGAAAGCCCTAGAAAATTCTGAGGCAGCGTACGGGGGGCTGTGACCGGACAGGTCTCCACACCTATTTCTTCTGCTCATCATTTGGGGAACACCAATTGCCCAGGTGATATCATAACCTCGTATTTTCTTCCCCAAGCAACGGGAGAAGGTTGTGCAGTTTCAGAGGTTGCAACGATTCTCCAAGTCCCAGAGGGTTATCGATGACACCCACATGATCCTACGCTACCAATGCACAATGCTACAATCCACACGAATAGGAAAGGATTCCTGAATGCTTGGCTTGTTTGCAACCATCAGCAACTCAATGCTGACTTCCCAGGTAGCAGTCACGATGCAATCATTCGAAGACAGTCCGTGGCCTCCCCAATCAGTACAATGAGGTGGTTGCATGCAGCAGAATGATCACCGAGCGGTCCATCCACAGGTTAAAGCTATGCGCTGGATGCCTCAATAGATCTGAGGCATCTTTCAATACAGTCAGCCTAAGGATTTTTATTGTGGTTTGTTGCACAATTTTGTGCCACCAACATGCAACATCATGGAAATCCTGGAGAGGAAGGTCCCAGGCACATCAAGGGGACCACAAAGAGGAGCAGGAGCGGCCTGCATTCTAGGGGGTGCTGGTTGGGACTGGGGTGGACCTGTATCTCCTTGTGCAGGTTCCTGAGATGGCTCTGCAGCCAATGCTCGCAGCTTTCTATCTCATCTGCTGTCACTCGCAAAAGGAATTGGATGGGCCAGATCTGGCACTGCCCTGTGAGACAGGAGCTTCATCCATGCCTGCTCAAGCTATGCCCATCTGCTGGGCACCCCCTCAACTTGTCACATTGGGGCAGACCCGAGGGTGGCGATGAGATCCAGGGATCTCTGCACCAAGATTTCATCCATTGTCTTCCTGAAGCCGGACAAGGGGCCCCAAGGCTGGATTAGTGCGCATAGTCTGGACTGACACCAGTGCAGTACTGACACAGTGCTGTACTATCAGAGGTGACATCTTTTGGATAAAATGTTCAGCAGAGGCCCCACCTGGCTGCTCAGGTGGATGTAAAAGATCTCATGGTGCCTTTTTGAAGTAGAGTAAATGAATTATCCCAGTGTCCTGGCCAACATCAATCTCTCAAGGAACATCCTCAAAACAGATTAACTGGACATTCATCTCATTTGCTGTTTGTGGGATCTTGCTGTGTGCAAATTAGCTTCTATGCTTTGCCTACATAACAGGAGTAACTGCACTTGGCTGTCAAGCACTTTGGGATTATAGAAATGCAAATTCTTTCTTTCTCTCAAGGCCACTATTGCAGCACTCTGAACATTCACAGAAGAGATTCTAACTGGGCTCTGGACCTGGGGCTCTGCTACAGTTGCCCCTGGAGTTGGCACATGCTCTGTGCTCGCTGCAGTGCAGAGAGCCCTTCCTGCACTACTGCACCAATACAGCGAGCAGACTCCTTCAGAACCGGCCTTCCTTTCCATGAATTCCTGCAGCATGAGCTCAGCACAGGTTCAGTAAATCAGGTGATATGTTGACCAGGAAGTCTCCACTCTGCAGCAAGAGTACAGGGTAAACACTTTCCTTTCTGTTCCAGCTGAAAATGTAGCCAGTAAAATGGCTGCCAGCGTCTTTAAATCAGCTTTAACTGCTGACCTTGTATAAATGTTCCATTAAGCAGCCTGCGAGATATAGCGATATAGAGAGATAGAGAGATATAAACAGCCATTCAAATGCAGTCATATAACCACACATAATGCACCATTTACCCACCGATCTAGTGGAAATAGAAATCTCAAAGCTTAGGTTACTAAGAATTTGCTGAGAACATCTGCATGGATTTCAGATTCTGTCCTCTCTCATTTTCAAATAGACCAGTTCATATCCTATGTAAGTTTTGTTATTGTATTACATGAGTACCTTGCTATTTCTTTGCTTTGATGTATGCTTTTATCATTAAATAAATCTGACCCCGTAGTTTTAGCCTGCACAGGTTGTTCTGGCATCCCATGTATTCTTCGACAAGTAATTTATCATAATTCAGGGGTTAATCTTGGCATGTTAACCTATACGTGGCAGAGAATAAAGAGCCGTCTAGTCTAATCCCACTCCCTTGCTCATTCCCTTTTAATATTCCACTTTCCATCAACTATCTAAGTTGTTATGATCTGGAATGCACTGCCTGAAAGGGTGGTGGAAAATGGTTCAATAGTAACTTTGAAAAGAGAACTGGATATATACTTGAAAAGGTGAAATTTGCAGGGCTATGGGGAAAGAGCAGGGAAGTGAGACAAATTGGATAGCTCCTTCAAAGAGCCAGCACAGGCATGATGGGCCGAATGGTCTCCTCCTGCACTGTAAGATAAGATTCTAATTCCCTTTAAAAATAATTTATGGACTCTGCTTCAACAACAGAGAATTCTACACTCTAACCAACCCCTGCGTTAAAAATAACACTAACCTCCCGTTTAATTCCCATAACAGTCACGCCGTGATTATGGAAATGAATCCCGCCATGAGCAGAAGGAAAGTGTTCGAGAAAAAGCCTCATTCTAAGAGCTCCTTTGTCTTCTTCTGTGTGAAAATCTGAAGTTAAAACTGGTAGAAATAGGCAGCCTCATACCCAGCCCTCTCAAGGCAAGGACTTAATCCTGACTGAATTTAGTGACAGCACGAGTCAGAGGGGTGGGAAAAATTTCGAATGAAATCGGTGCAGCTCTGGTACATTTCACATCTTACTGCTGAAAACAACTACCTCCGAGTGATTTTCTGCTTTCCAGCAAAAAAATTCAACATCAAACAGTTTCGTTAATGTTCACAAAACAAGTACAGAATTCTTAGTCACATATAGTGGCTGAGCTAATCAGAAGGATCTAAATTGTGAAAGATTGTTTCCGCTGCTCAGTCAGGCAGTAATGAGAGGGCACAGATTTAAGGTAATCACAAGAAGAATAAAAAGCGAGGTTAGAAAAAAAATTCCTCACACAGAGGGTGGCTAAGCTCTGGAATTCCATTGTTGAACAGAATCTATTAATTCTTCAAAAGGGAATTAGACAGTAACATGAAAGAGAGGAATATTAAAGGTAATGGGGAGAGTGGGATTAGACTGGGTGGGATATTAAAGGGTATGGGGAGCGAGGGGGAGAGTGGGATTAGACTGGGTGGGATATTAAAGGGTATGGGGAGCGAGGGGGAGAGTGGGATTAGACGGGGTGGGATATTAAAGGGTATGGGGAGCGAGGGGGAGAGTGGGATTAGACTGGGTGGGATATTAAAGGGTATGGGGAGCGAGGGGGAGAGTGCGATTAGACGGGGTGGGATATTAAAGGGTATGGGGAGCGAGGGGGAGAGTGGGATTAGATGGGGTGGCTCCTGTGGAGAAAAACAGTGCAGACTCAATGGGCCGAATGCTGTAACATTCTATGATTCTGTGATCAATACATAACTCAACCCTGTCCTTTATTATTTATATAGCACACTAAATATTTAGCAGCTTGTTATATAGGGTATGTGGGAGTAAGTGCTGTGATTTATTTGGAAAACAAGATAGTTTTACACTAAAGATCTTAATGCAAAATGTTCACTCTGGCTGGCTGAACAATTAACTTATTACCATTTTCAAAATGCCTTGCTCGATTGGCTTGCAACTATTATCAGTGGATCTTTTCTCTAAATTACCCGTTAAGGATCTTTGGGTTGATCCAATGTCACCAACCCAACTAAAAGAAATCTAATAAAAGTGTTTCCTTTTTAGAGGTCACAAACAACAAACACCCAAATCATACCAAAGAAAGGAAACTGATCAAATTAAATAAGAATACTGTTCGCTATCCGCTCCTCTCTCCAGTCCTTGCGGTGCCCACCGCTCGTGGAAGGCCTCGAGTGTACCGGCAGGCACCGCATATTCCCTCTCCAGAGCCACCCGGGTGCGGATAAGACCGCGGAAAAGAGGCAGGCAGTCCACGGACTGCGCCCAACCTGGGCCTGTAGATGGCCACCTCGGTCAGGCTCAGGAGCAGACCCACGAGGATGTCCTCCGACTTGCCCACCCCTCCCTGTACCCGGTGGCCAAAGATCAGGAGCGTAGGGCTGAAATGTGGCCAGAAGTTGAGGAGCAGCCCCTCCAAGTGATGGAACCCATTATCAGTAGGCAACCCACCCAAACAAGAAATAATATTAAACTTACTCGTGACTGGTATTCAGTAACCATAGGATTGGGCTTGGTCACAAAGCCTTCCATTGTCAACAGCCTATTGACACTCCGGCTTGGTTGCCTTACATGATTGGGCAGGATGGTGGTGGAGAATGATGGAAGATTCAGGTGGTGAGTCCTACCATTGCCTCACCTTTCACTATCCCTCCGCTGGCCGCTCCTTCCACACCCATCACAGGGAATGGCGGCAGGGCCTGGTTCCCAGATTATCCCTGCAACCAGATTATCCTCTGCTTCCTAGAGCCATGGTGAAGGTGGCAGTAGGCCCCAGAAAGCAGCAGTTTCAGCCAAGGTGCCCTCCCCAGAGGGGAGAGGACCATTAGCAGCCTCTTCTCCATCCATTCCGCCCCCCCCCCATTTGCCTTGTCTGTGCAGGCTTCGGTCTCTGCCACTCTCCGCTCTTGACGGTGGAAATCCCACACCACAAATCGACTGTAAGTCCCGACCCCGGGAAGTGGATCGGGCAGAATCGGAGAGGCAGTCGGAGGTCCCACCCTGCCAGAACTCCGCCCTGAAAATGATAATCCCAGCCTTGCCGTTTAGGCTGGTGCAAAGACTGGCCTCCTGAGAACAATACTGAAGATCTGTGAGTGCCTCTAACACCACACCGGCCACAAACTATACCAGTCACCCCCAGCAGGACAAACTGTGGTAAAATTGGTATGAATTTCTGGTGGCCATGGCCAGTGGAGGGTAACAACCGATTGAGGGCCAGGAAATTAGGAAGAGATCACTCTCACTGGAACGTCACCACCCAGCTGACCTTTTACACCTTAAAATGTTCCTGCACGAAACATGGAAGAGCTTCATTTGAAAATGAAAAATTAATTCTCTCGATATAGGAATCAGCACACGGGTGATTGCCCCTTGTCCTCTCGTGGTCAGAGACGGACTAATTCTGGGCTGACTGGAAGTCAATGATCAAGGGACACAGTCTCATTTGAAGCATGTAGGAAAATTGACTTTAACTTTGGGTTTGTGACAGCTGAATTGTTTAGTGTTGTTTTTTTGGAATTTTTCTTTATTTTTGAAAGCTTTTGCCTCAGATTTTTGATAGCAAGGTGAGCCGGATACAGTAGTGTAGTGGTTATATTACTAGACTAATAATCCACAGAACACAAGTTCAAATCCCACAGTGGGCTGTTTGAGAATTTGAATTCAGTTTTTTAAAAACCTGGGGCTCAATTTTCAAAGTGAAAAACGGGTGGGTTGGGGGCGCGGGGGGGCATTGAAAATTGCCACCATTTCAGACCCGCTCTCAACCCGCCTCCAATCCACCCATTTCCGGCTTTCACCGGGGCGGGAAGAGGGGCGGGCAGCCAACCCCCTCCCAGGAGGCAGGTCGGGTCTTAAAACCTTTCAAGGAGGCTTCAGGCCTCCATTTTTCTGGACTTTGCGATTTCAACCCCAGTGGGGGGGCAGGATTCCCGGGCCTTCTGCTTTATGCCTCGTGAAAGGAGGTGAGAAGGCCAGAGACTAACAGGTAAGTGCCTAGAAAGGCACAGCTTGTGAGCCCCGAGGAGCAGGTGTGCTTCCTCCAGGCCCAACAAGCCTACCTGCACCGACCCCCCAATGATCATGGACCACCCCCCCCCCCCGATCGCGATCGCAGACCCCCAATAGCGGGCTCCCCTGTACTCCGATCCTCCAATCGCCGACCACGATCCTCCCCCCCACTCCAATCCTCCGACCCCCGACCCTCTCCCCTGACCCCGATCCTCCGACCCTGACCCCCAATCCTCCTCCCCACTCCGTTCCTCCAACCTCCGATCCTCCCCCCCCACCCCGATCAACCAACCCCCGATCCTCCCCCTCAACGATCGCGGACCCTCGTGACTGACCCCCGATCCCATCCCAACCTATGCCCGCCCATGCCCCATGCCCACCCATGACTCCGTGTTCCCCCATCCATGCGAACAAAGACTTACCTGAAGACGTCCTCTCCCTGGCTGGTCTCCCGTCCGACTGAGACCAGCCTCTCAATCAGTCGGATGGGAAACCTACAAAAAAAAATGTCCTTACGTCAAAATCATAAGGACATCTGGGAAACCAGTACTAATGGGTTTCCCGACATCAATTTGACCCCGCCCCCTTCAGCTCGGTTTTAAAATTGAGCCCCTGGTATCAGTAAAAGTGACCATGAAGCTGTCGGATTGTCGTAAAATTCAATTGGTTTACTAATGTCCTTTGGGGAAGGAAACCTGCCGTCCTTACCTGGTCTGGGCCTACGTGTGACTCCAGTCCCACACCAATGTGGTCAACTCTTAACTGCCCTCTGAAATAGCCAAGCAAGGCACTCAGTTGTAACATAACTGCCAACAGTTCAAGAAAAAGGCTCACCACCATCTTCTCAGAGCAACTAGGAATGGGCAATAAATGCCGGCCTTGCCAGCGAAGCCCACATCCCAAGAATGAATTTTTAAAAATGACCCATCCCACGCATCATTCCATAGAAACCTACAACAGCCCCCATCGTTCCAATCATTGACAATTATATTGCCAGTTACTGGTGTACAACGAATGGATCTGTAGCCATTTTAAGGTGCCCATATTCTGCTTCTCTGTAGTCAGCAAGCACGTAGCCTACTGACATTGGTTAAAATTAAGGCTACATATCAACAGTGACTACAATTGAAAGAATAATTCATTGGATGTGAAATACTCCAGGGTGTCCTGAGGACCTGACCTCCGATGTAAGTGCTGAATCTCTTTTAAAGTTTGAGTTAAATTGCCGGTAACCAGAGCAAGAGTTCATTGTACGAGCAGCTGCTCCAGTAATCAGAATCTTCCTCAGCCTTGGACAGTTCAAGAGAGGCAGAACAATGGCACTTTAAAGCATTCTACTGGCTGAAATTAAAGTTTTATGATATAATGCAGTCATTAATAAAGCAGCGGAGCTTCTGATTTATTCACAATAACCGGGAGATCCGCCAGTATAAAATAACACATGGCCGACAGTTCTAATGTTGCTCCAAACAAGGGCACGACTCATGGGCCAGACAGACAGACAGACAGACAGACAGACATTTCTTCAATGCCGTTCACGATCTCAGAACGGCCTAAAATGAAGTACTTTTGAAGTGTAGTCACTGTTGGAATGTAGGAAACGCAGCAGCCAATTGGTGCACAATCCAGTCCAACAAACAACCGTTCACCACTACTCCCTGTTTCCTGTCACTTGGCTAATTTTGTATCCATGCTGCCTCTGCCCCTTTTATTCCATGGGCTTCAATTTTGCTGACAAGCCTATTATGTGGCAATTTATCAAACGCCTTTTGAAAGTCTATATACACAACATCAACCGTGTTGCCCTCATCAACCCTCTTTGTTACCTCATCAAAAAAACTCTACCAGGTTAGTTAAACACGATTTGCCTTTAACAAATCAGTGCTGGCTTTCCTTAATTAATCCACACTTGTCCAAGTGACTTAATTCTGTCCCGGATTATCCTTTCCAAAAGTTTCCCCACCATGAGGTTAAACTGACTGGCCTGTAGTTGCTGGGTTTATCCTTACACCCTTTTTTGAACAAGGATGTAACATTTGCAATTCTCCAATGCCCTGGCACCACTCCTGTATCTAAGGAGGATTAGAAGATTATGGCCAGTACCATATGGCCAGTATTTGGGAAGCGCTTTGGGATGTCCTGAGGTAGTGAAGGGTGCTATAGAAATCCAAGCTTTTCTTTAATTAACATCCACAATGGGGAGTTTGACCCTGGCCATCAGCAGGGTCAAACTCCTCATTTAGTACATTTACTGTCCTTTGGTCATTTCATACCCTGTCACCATGGGACTTTTCATCATTTCCTTTCTCAGCTGCTTAGAATCATAGAAAGTTACGGCACAGAAGGAGGCCATTCGGCCCATCGTGTCTGAACCAATCGAAAAGTGCTATCCAGTTTAATCCCACTTTCCAGCACTTGGTCTGTAGCCCTGTAGGTTGCAGCACTTCAAGTGCACATCCAAGTACTTTTTAAAATGAGTTGAGGGTTTCTGCCTCTCCCACCCTCTCAGGCAGTGAGTTCCAGACACCCACCACCCTCTGGGTGAAAAAAATTCTCCTCAGCTCCCCTCTAATCCGTCTACCAATTACTTTAAATCTATGCTCCCTGGTCACTGACCCCTCTGCTAAGGGAAATAGGTCCTCCCTATCCACTCTATCTATTCCAGTCATAATTTTATATGCCTCAATTAAATCTCCCCTCAGCCTCCTTTGTTCCAAAGAAAACAACCCCAGCCTATCCAATCTTTCCTCATAGCTAAATTTCTCCAGTCCTGGCAACATCCTCGTAAATCTCCTCTGCATCCTCTCTAGTACAATCACATCTTTCCTGTAATGTGGTGACCAGAACTTTACGCAGTACTCAAGCTGTGGCCTAACTAGTATTTTATACAGTTCTAGCATAACATCCCTGCCCTTATATTCTATGCCTCGGCTAATAAAGGAAAGTATCCCGTATGCCTTTTTAACCACCTTATATACTTGTCCCGCTACCTTCAGGGATCTGTGGACATGCACTCCAAGGTCCCTCTACACCTCTCAGTATCCTCCCATTTATTGTGCACTCCCTTTCCTTATTTGCCCTCCTCAAATGCATTACCTCACACTTCTCTGGATTGAATTCCATTTGCCACTTTTCTGCCCATCTGACCAGTCCATTGATATCTTCCTGCAGTCTACAGCTTTCCTCCTCACTACCAACCACGCGGCCAATTTTTGTATCATCTGCAAACTTCTTGATCATGCCCCCTACTTCCAAGTCTAAATCATTAATATATACCACAAAAAGCAAGGGACCAAGCATTGAGCCCTGCGGAACCCCACTGGAAACAGCCTTCCAGTCACAAAAACACCCGTCGACCATTAACCTTTGCTTCCTGCCACTGAGCCAATTTTGGATCCAGCTTGCCACTTTCCCTTGGATTCCATGGGCTTTTACTTTTTTGAACAGTCTGCCATGTGGGGCCTTGTCAAAAGCCTTGCCAAAATCCATGTACATTACTTCAAATGTGTTACCCTCATTAACCCTCCTTGTTACCTGCTCAAAAAATTCAATCAAGTTAATCAGACACGACCTTCCCTTAACAAATCCATGCTGATGGTCCTTGACTGTAACCTCATGGCCCGGCATATTCCTCACTCTACCATTACCAACAAGCCAGGGGATCAACCCTGGTTCAATGAGGAGTGTAGAAGAGCATGCCAGGAGCAGCACCAGGCGTACCTAAAAATGAGGTGCCAACCTGGTGAAGCTACAACTTAGGACGACATGCACACTAAACAGCGGAAGCAACATGCTATAGACAGAGCTAAGCGATTCCACAACCAATGGATCAGATCAAAGCTCTGCAGTCCTGCCACATCCAGTTGTGAATGGTGGACAATTAAACAACTAACGGGAGGAGGAGGCTCTGCAAACATCCCCATCCTCAATGATGGCGGAGTCCAGCACGTGAGTGCAAAAGACAAGGCTGAAGCGTTTACAACCATCTTCAGCCAGAAGTGCCGAGTGGATGGTTCATCTCGGCCTCCTCCCGATATCCCCACTATAACAGAAGCCAATCTTCAGCCAATTCGATTCACTCCATATGATATCAAGAAACGGCTGAGTGCACTGGATACAACAAAGGCTATGGGTCCTGACAACATCCCGGCTGTAGTACTGAAGACTTGTGCTCCAGAACTAGCCACGCCTCTAGCCAAACTGTTCTAGTACAGCTACAAACTGGCATCTACCCGACAATGTGGAAAATTGCCCAGGTATGTCCTGTCCACAAAAAGCAGGACAAATCCAATCTGACCAATTACCACCCCATCAGTCTACTCTCAATCATCAGCAAAGTGATGGAAGGTGTCGTCAACAGTGCTATCAAGCGGCACTTACTCACCAATAACCTGCTCACCGATGCTCAGTTTGGGTACTGCCAGGACCACTCAGCTCGAGACCTCATTACAGCCTTGGTCCAGACATGGACAAAAGAGCTGAATTCCAGAGGTGAGGTGAGAGTGACTGCCCTTGACATCAAGGCAGCATTTGACTGAGTGTGGCACCAAGGAGCCCGAGTAAAATTGAAGTCAATGGGAATCAGGGGGAAAACTCTCCAGTGGAGGGAGTCATACCTAGCACAAAGGAAGATGGTAGCGGTTGTTGGAGGCCAATCATCTCAGCCCCAGGGCATTGCTGCAGGAGTTCCTCAGGGCAGTGTCCTACGCCCAACCATCTCCAGCTGCTTCATCAATGACCTTCCCTCCATCATAAGGTCAGAAATGGGGATGTTTGCTGATGATTGCACAGTGTTCAGTTCCATTGGCAACCCCTCAGATAATGAAGCAGTCCGAGCCCGCATGCAGCAAGACCTGGACAACATCCAGGCTTGGACTGAAAAGTGGCAAGTAACATTCGTGCCAGACAAGTGCCAGGCAATGACCATCTCCAACAAGAGAGAGTCTAACCACATACCCTTGACATTCAATGGCATTACCATCGCCGAATCCCCCACCATCAACATCCTGGGGGTCACCATTGACCAGAAACTTAACTGGACCAGCTTTATAAATACTGTGGCTACAACAGCAGGTCAGAGGCTGGGTATTCTGCGACGAGTGACTCACCTCCTGACTCCCCAAAGGCTTTCTACCATCCTAAAGGCACAAGTCAGGAGTGTGATGGAATACTCTCCACTTGCCTGGATGAGTGCAGCTCCAACAACACTCAAGAAGCTCGACACCATCCAGGACAAAGCAGCCCGCTTGATTGGCACCCCATCCACCACCCTAAACATTCACTCCCTTCACCACCGGCGCACTGTGGCTATAGTGTGTACCATCCACAGGATGCACTGCAGCAACTCGCCAAGGCTTCTTCAACAGCACCTCCCAAACCCGCAACCTCTACCACCTAGAAGGACAAGAGCAGCAGGCACATGGGAACAACATCACCTGCACGTTCCCCTCCAAGTCACACACCATCCCGACTTGGAAATATATCGCCGTTCCTTCATCGTTGCTGGGTCAAAATCCTGGAACTCCCTTCCTAACAGCACTGTGGGAGAACCTTCACCACACGGACTGCAGCGGTTCAAGGCGGCGGCTCACCACCACCTTCTCAAGGGCAATTAGGGATGGGCAATAAATGCTGGCCTCGCCAGCGACGCCCACATCCCATGAATGAATAAAAAGAAAAAATTAACCCATGCCTTTCTAAATGACAATTAATACTGTATGTCAGAATTGATTCCAATAATTTCCCCACCACCGAGGTTAGACTGACTGGCCTGTAATTACTCGGTCTTTCTCTCTCTCCCTTTTTAAACAACGATACAACGTTGCTTGCTGTGAATATGTTTATTGAAATGCTTGACATGTCTTTTAATATTCCCTGCTCTCCAAACCCCATTCTCTAACTTCTGACCAGTTTCTTGAGCAGCTTTACCCTGTTTCTATATCTGTCTCAGGCCCACCTGCTATGTCTAGCTTTATACTTTTATTCTCCTCATTACTTCCATCATTGTCCCCATCAGCACTTCCACTGTTACCCGTCCCCAACGGTCTGTATGGGTTCTGTGCTCGGTTTCTAAATATGATCCCTCTGACAGCGCTGTCCAGTACCGGTTCCTCAGCTCACCCTCATCCCCTTAGACTCTGCCTTTCTAAAGTTGAATGTCACTTCTGTACTCATTCTCTTTGCCATCATCAGCCTAACCTTAATCTCTACCGTATTGTGGACACTGTTGCCAATTCACATTTTTTAGCACTTTTAACAGAAAATATCCCAAGGTGATTTGTTGGCAGGCACCAGAAAAGTGACTATGAAAGCTGCTGGATTCTTGTATAAACACAACTAGTTTAATAATGTCCTTCAGGGAAGGGGTCCCACAGTCCTTACCCCTGACTCCAGTCCCACACTATGTCGTGGACTCTTCCGTCACTTAAAGGGGCGACCGTCACTTCAGAAAAAAAAGCTAATGGAGGAACAGTCTAGGCAGCAACATAGGAACAGGGGGAGGCCATTCAGCCCCTCAAGCCTGTTCCACCACTCAATCAGATCATGCCTTATCTGTACCACAACTCCATACACCCACCATTGATCCATATCCCTTGATGACCTTGTGGAACAAAAATCTGTCGATCTCAGTCTTGAAAATTTTCAATTAACCTCCAGCATCCACAGTCTTTTGAGGGAATGAATCTAAGATTTCCACTGCCCTTTGTGTGAAGAAGTGCTTACTGATGTCACTCCTGAACGGCCTAGCTCCAATTTTAAGGTTATACGTCCTTGTTCTGGACTCCCCCCACCAGAGGAAATAGTTTCTCTCTATCTGTCCTATCAAATCCATTAAATCATCTTAAACACCTCAATTAGATCACCCCTCAATCTTCTATACTCAAAGTGAATACAAGCCATAGCATACAAGGCTACGGACCAAATGCTGGAATATGGGATTAGAGTAGACAGGGCTGATGGCTGGCGCGGACACGATGGGCCGAAGGGCCTCTATCCGTGCTGTATAACTCTATGACTCTAAGCCCAGTCTAAGCAACCTGTCCTCAATTTAACCCTTCTAACCATGCTACCATTCTACACTACACCCCCTCCAAGGCAAATATGTCCTTCTTGAGTTGTGGTGTCCAAATATGAAGTTAAGATGAATTTTACTAACTCAAATTGTCAGAAAGTCACTAGAATAAATAAGTGAAGAAGGTTAACTGAATTTAGACATATACATTTAGTATATTTTTAAAATATTCTTTCCTTTAAAATAATTTCCGTGAGTTTCAGAGCAACTTTAAGCACAACACTGAAACGTATTTGAAGGCAAAAGCAAGGATTGCATTAGTGGGATTCAGAATCCCACTGTGAGCAGTAAAATGATAGTCATATTTCCAAAATATGACTTTCAGTGCTTCTTCACTATTGTATCAGTGTCCCACTGTAACCATTAACTCAGCATTAAATCCATGCAAATCTGCACTGATGACGTCAGAAACTCCTTCACTACCATTCTGAAACCATCAAACGGCATTGCTCTCGGCTGTTAATTTACCACAGAAAACCCATGGTGAACACAGATAAAAGATCCACTCAAAACTATAGTGCGAAAAATAAATTCACTTCAGGACTCTTATTTATTTTAAATCACTATCACTGATGAGAAAATACTTACTTATTTGTCCCGTCCTCCCACTGAGAATACCGAATCAGCCCGGGGCGCAGCTCCCGGTGCCACCTGCAGCCCGGGGCGCAGCTCCCGGTGCCACCTGCAGCCCGGGGCGCAGCTCCCGGTGCCACCTGCAGCCCGGGGCGCAGCTCCCGGTGCCACCTGCAGCCCGGGGCGCAGCTCCCGGTGCCACCTGCAGCCCGGGGCGCAGCTCCCGGTGCCACCTGCAGCCCGGGGCGCAGCTCCCGGTGCCACCTGCAGCCCGGGGCGCAGCTCCCGGTGCCACCTGCAGCCCGGGGCGCAGCTCCCGGTGCCACCTGCAGCCCGGGGCGCAGCTCCCGGTGCCACCTGCAGCCCGGGGCGCAGCTCCCGGTGCCACCTGCAGCCCGGGGCGCAGCTCCCGGTGCCACCTGCAGCCCGGGGCGCAGCTCCCGGTGCCACCTGCAGCCCGGGGCGCAGCTCCGAATAGCTAGGCCTCAGCTGGAGTATTATGGCCAATTTTTAGCACCACACTTTAGGAAGGATGTCAAGGTCTTAGAGAGGATGCAGAGGAGATTTACTAGAATGGTTCCAGGGATGAGGGACTTCAGTTATGTGGAGAGACTGGAGAAGCTGGGGTTGTTCTCCTTAGATCAGAGAAGGTGGTGTGATGAGAATTATTTTTTATGCAGCGAGTAGTTATGATCTGGAATGCACTGCCTGAAAGGGCGGTGGAAGCAGATTCAATGGTAACTTTCAAAAGGGAATTGGATAAATACTTAAAAAGGAGAAATTTGCAGGGCTATGGGGAAAGAGCAGGGGAGTGGGACTAATTGGATAGCTCTTTCAAAGAGCAGGCACAGGCACGAGGGGCCAAATGGCCTCCTTCTGTGCTTGTATGATTCTATGGTAGTGATGTTGGTTAAGTGATAAATATTGACCAGGACACCGGAGGGAACTCCCCCGCTCTTCTTCGAATAGTGCCATGGGATCTTTTACGTTCATTGAGAGGGCAGACGAGGTCTCGGACAGTGCAGCACTCCCCCAGTAGTGCACTGGAGTGTCAGCCCAGATTATAAATTAAATGATTTTGTCCATAGATATCCATTATGTCTTACAGGTCTGATTAACAGTTATCTGGTTAGCACAGACTAATGTGTAACCGCTCGTATGGTTACCAGGGTCCAAACCCAACTCCAACTGCAACTATTACTCTGCAGCAACTTCCCACCTCGCCTCTTCCCTTTCTAGCCCCTGGTTCTGTACCTCTCTCTCCTAATCCTGCCCTGACTCCCATTCTCTCACACAAAGTCAATAATTGCCCCTCCCCACCCCTCCAGAGAGAAACAAGTTTATTTCTACAGGTATCAGAGGTTAAGAGCCATACGTCTGCCTCGCAGTCTCCAAGGCAAGTGAGAGGTCTAGGAGAGAGAGCAAGGGCACACAGTAAAAAAGGATATACACACACACACACACACACACACAAAGAGCGAGATGGAGCGTGAGAAGCTTAGAGTCTCAGACACAATGAAAGAAAAACATACAGGCCTAGATTTTCCAATTGTAACATTGACAGTAACTCATTAAAATGAATGGGCTATTGTCAGTATTGTGGCTAGAACATCTAGACAAAAAAGGTAGAATGGGAGAAATACAGGAAAACATTAATAAACTTGAAGAATAGTCATGTAATTGGCAAATGAATTTCAATATAGATAAGTGTGAGGTGCTGCATTTTGGTAGGAAAAATAGGGAGGCCACACACTGCTTGGATAATAAGAGTCTAAATAGGGTAAAGGAGCAAAGGGATCTCAGGATACAGATACACAAATCACTAAAAGTAGCGATGCAGGTTAATAAGGCCATAAAAAGGCAAACCAAGCACTGGGGTTCATTTCCAGTGGGATAGAATTGAAAAGCAGAGAAGTTATGTTAAACTTCTCCAGAGCCTTGGTTAGACCACACTTGGAGTATTGTGAACAGTCTCCATATTATAAAAAGGATATAGAGGCATTGGAGAAGGTGCAAAAAAGATTCACAAGGATGATACCAAAACTGAGAGGATATAATTATCAGGAAAGGCTGAACAGGCTGGGGCTCCTTTCTCTAGAAAAGAGAAGGCTGAGGGGTGACCTGACAGAGGGGTTTAACATAATGAAAGGGCTTGATAGGGTAGACGCAGAGAAGATGTTTCCACTTGTGGGGGAGTCCAAAACTAGAGGTCATAAATATAAAATAGTTACTAATAAATCCAATAGTGAATTCAGGAGAAACTTCTTCACCCAAAGAGTGGTGAGATGGTGGAACTCACTACCACAAGGTGCTGTTGAGGCGAATAGCAGAGGTGCATTTAAGGGGAAGCTGGATAAACACATGAGGGAGAAAGGAATAGAAGGATATGCTGATAGGATTAGGAGAAGGTGGGAGGAGGCTCATATGGGACATAAATGCTGGCATAGGCCAGTTGGGCCGAATGGCCTGTTACTATGCTGTAGACTCATGTAATTCGATGTAGAGCACAGAAAGGGGCAGAAAGAAATAGGAGGAGGAGGTCATTCAGCCTCTCGAGCCTATTCCACCATTCAATTAGATCATGACTGATCTATCTCTTAACTCCACCTACCCACCTTGGTTCCATATCCCTTAATCCCCTTACCTAACAAAAATCTATCAACCTCAGTTTTGAAATTTTCAATTGACCCCCAGCCTCAACAGCTTTTTGGGGGAGAGAGTTCCAGATTTCCACTCCCCTCTGTGTGAAGAAGTGCTTCCTGACATCACCCCTGAACGGCCTAGCTCTAATTTTAAGGTTATGCCCCCTTGTTCTAGACTCCCCCCACCAGAGGAAATAGTTTCTCTCTATCGACCCTCTCAAATCCTTTAATCATCTTCAACACCTCAATTAGATCACCCCTTAATCTTCTATATTCAAGGGAATACAAGCCCAGTCCATGCAACCTGTCCTCATAATTTAACCCTTTTAGCCCCGGTATCATTCTGGTGAATCTCCGCTGTACCCCGTCCAAAGCCGATATATCCTTCCTGAGGTGTGGTTCCTAGAACTGAATGCCGTATAACCAGAGTTTTATATATCTGCAACATAACTTCCACCCCCTTATATTCCAGCCCTCTTGATATAAAGGCTAACATTCCATTAGCCATTAAAATTATTTTCTGGACTTGTCCACTAGCTTTTAGCAGCTGTTTTTGCATTTGCCCACTAGCATGTAGAGAGAAAGAGAGTGAGACATACAGCAAAGCAGGCAAAAAAAAATTATACAAAGAGAGAGTGAGCAAGAGTCATGGATAAACACAGATAGAGAAGTACAAGCGTGTGAGAGGCATACATAGAGAGTGAACGGAGACGAAGTAAGAGGGACAGAGAGTGAAGGACAGAACGCAAGAGAGAGAGAGAAAGACAGAGCCCAAGAGAGACAAAGAAAGAAAGAGAGAAAGTGACAAAGAGGTGCAAGCAGGGAAAATTACAGAGAGATCTTCTATGCATTTTTTTCCTGAGCAATGCCACAGGAGATCACCCCACCATTACAAGTATATCAGGATTTATTTAGCTGCCTGTTGCCTCGTACAATATATCAGGATTGCCCCCTCCCATCTCTTTCCCCCCAAGTTAGACTGAGCCTCTCCTTGTAAAGTGTTAGTGCTGCCCCTGGTTCACCCCTCAGAGCACAGGTTTGAGGGAGGTGAGATAGGGGGTCCTAATCCCCCTCCCTCCCCCCAGGAATCTGGAACTGTCCATATACTGGATCATCCTTTTAAAACCTCCCCCAACACCAAAAAAAAAATTCAACCACCTTGTGTGTTGGGGAGTTCAGGGGAGCAAGGCTAAAACGATCAGAAAAATATTAGCAGTTCAGCACGAGATACATTAACATTTATATCAGCCGGCAATAGATAAATATTCAGAGTGTGGGTCCATTTCAACAATTACTGGTCTAAAACCAGCCTTAATTTTACAAATTCGTTGGGATGTTTTCTGCATTTTAAAAAATATATGTTTTTCTCAATGCAGTTAATCTTGTTTCAGGAAACCAATAACCTTAATGTCAGTCTGTTCCTGCTCGGTTGAAGGTGAAGCCCATACTAACAGAACCCCAATCCACACACAATTTAAAGAGATAACAGAATGTTAAAATACTCCCACGATTTCCCCCGCCCGCCTCTCTTTCTTTCAAAAGAAGAATTATATCGCAGATGGAGACAGCAGGCGCTCCCAGGTTGTAACTATGGCTACTAAAGTATCACAGCCATTCGGCTGTCTTGTTTTTACAATAAAATAATGGTTTCAAGGACGCCGCTTTTTTTTTTGTACTCACGCCCAGTGCATGGTCCAGATGTTGCACTGCTGGCCGGCCGCTGCCAGCTGTTTTTGTCCACAGGACGGCTGGAGCTGGTTAATTTCGGGAGCAGAACGTGTTCATGTCCGTGTCAGTTTCAGCTGGATCCTGCGCACTGCCGGGATGGGAATGTTGGCCAGTCCAGGCTCTCTGGGGGCGGGAGTCTCTCTTTAACACACTCAGCAATCCCAGCACTAAACAGCTGCCTCCTTAATGATATCACACCCCAGGAATTTGGGGCAATTGGCAATTGGCAAAAATAAAAGTTACATTTTTAAAAAAGTGTGAGAAATGTTGCGGAGGCGGCGATCAGGTCCCAATAGATTCATTATTATTATTATTATATATAAATGCCCTCACCGGATCCGTCACGGTTCTGAACCTCTGTCAACTATCAGTTGCCAAAAGAGCAACGCAATTTATCTGGAGCGAGAGCTCTCTTGTTCATTCTGTAATGATCCCCATCTCCTGAGACCCCGCTATTGATGTATTGGTTGCGGTGCAAAAACATCCTCGGTACCCAACCCTCTGGTAAATCGATACAACCCATTAGGTAATGCACTTGTAAATAGTTACCGCTAAGTGGAACTGATAGGCATTTCTGTGAAATAACTGATATTTTGTGCACATTTGCCTGATATCCTAATGGGCACGGCGCGTTTGCTGCTCTCCTGTTTATTTTCTTAATAAATTTCTAGATGAGTGAGGTATTGCTAATTGTAATGTCCTCCATTTCCTGGTTATATGACTGGGCTAGTAAACCAGACAAGCTGAGTTTAAATCCCACCATTGGGCAGTTTGAGAATTTGAATTCAGTTTAAAACATCTGGAAATAGACAGCTGGTGTCAGTAAAAGTGACCATCAGACTGTCCGACTGTCGTAAAAACCCAACTGGCTCACTGATGTCCTTTAGGGAAGGAAACCTCCCGGTCTGGGCCTATACGTGACTCCAGTCTCACACCAGCGTGGTTGACTCTTAACTGCCCTCTGATGTGGCCTAGCAAACCATTCCATTGTATCAAACCACTATCGGTGGTACAAGAAGGCCCAGCACCATCTTCTGAGGACAATTAGGGATGGGCAATAAATGCCAGCCTTGCCAGCGACGCCCACATTCCGAGAATTGCTCCTGTGAAGCACCTTGGGACATTTTACTACATTAAAGATGTTATATTAATGCACGTTGTTGTTGTTGCTGATGAGAGTGAATTTTTTAAAAGTATAAACACACATTAGGAAGTTACTCCCCCTGATTTGGTGCAACATGTGCTGGAATTCTATAGGTTAGTTTCTGTCGGATAGAAATCTGGGTATCTGGGTAAGGAATTATGGAGCTGTGATTCAGCTGAGTTTAACCAACATCACAAACAGTCAGAGCCAAACTCTAACACATAGGGTGGAAATTGCGGAGGTACTGGCCATAATCTTCCAAACATCTGTAGATACAGGGGTGGTGCCAGAGGACTGGAGAATTACAAATGTTACACCCTTGTTCAAAAAAGGGTGTAAGGATAAACCCAGCAATGACAGACCAGTCAGTTTAACCTCAGTTGTGGGGAAACTTTTAGAAACGATAATCCGGGACAGAATTAACAGTCACTTGGACGAATGTGGATTGATTAGGGAACGCCAGCACGGATTTGTTAAAGGCAAATCGTGTTTAACTAATCTGATAGAGTTTTCTGATGAGGTAACAGAGAGGGGAGATGAGGGTAATGCATTTGATGTGGTGTATATAGATTTTCAAAAGGCGTTTGATAAAGTGCCGCATTGTAGGCTTATCATCAAGATTGCAGCCCATGGAATAAAGGGGCAGTGGCAGCATGGATACAGAATTGACTAAGGGACATGAAACAGAGAGTAGTGGTGAACAGTTGTTTTTCGGACTGGAGGGAGGTGCACAGTGGTGTTCCCCGAGAGTCGATGCTGGGACCATTGCTTTTCTTGTTATATATTAATGACTTGGACTTGGGTGTACAGGGCACAATTTCAAAATTTGCAGATGACACAAAACTTGGAAGTATAGTGAATAGTGAGGAGGAGTGTGATAGATTTCAAGAGGACATAGACAGGCTGGTGGAATGGGCATTAGTGAACCAGTTGGGTTTTTACAACAGTCCGACAGTTTCATGGTCACTTTTACTGACACGTGGCAGATGAAATTTAACGCAGAAAAATGCGAAGTGATACATTTCGGTAGGAAGAATGAGGAGAGACAATATAAACTAGAGGGCACAATTCTAAAAGGGGTACAGGTACAGAGAGATCTGGGGGTATATGTACACAAATTGTTGAAGGAGGCAGGGCAGGTTGAGAAAGTGGTTAAAAAAGCATATGGGATCCTGGGCTTTATAAATAGAGGCATAGAGTACAAAAGTAAGGAAGTCATGATAAACCTTTATAAAACACTGATTCGGCCACAACTGGACTATTGTGTCCAGTTCTGGGCACCGTACTTCAGGAAAGATGTGAAGGCCTTAGAGAGGGTGCAGAAGAGATTTACTAGAATGATTTCAGGGATGAGGGACTTTAGTTACGTGGATAGACTGGAGAAGCTGCGGTTGTTCTCCTTGGAACAGAGAAGGTTGAGAGGAGATCTGATAGAGGTGTTCAAAATCATGAAGGGTCAAGACAGAGTAGATAGAGAGAAACTGTTCCCATTGGCGGAAGGGTCAAGAACCAGAGGACATAGATTTAAGGTGATTGGCAAAAGAACCAAAGGTGACATGAGGAAAAACTTTTTTATACAGCAAGTGGTTAGGATCTGGAATGCACTGCCTGAGGGGGTGGTGGAGGCAGATTCAATCATGGCCTTCAAAAGAGAACTGGATAAGAAAGGAAAAAAATTGCAGGGCTACAGGGAAAGGGCGAGGGAGTGGGACTAACTGGATTGCTCTTTCATAGAGCCAGCACGGACTCGATGGGCCAAATGGCCTCCTTCTGTGCTGTAACCTTTCTATGATTCTATTCTATGATTATAGTTGGATGTGATTTGAGCCCCAAAATTAAATTACAATCTTCCACTAACTCTCGACTATCTGTATTTTCCCCATCGTATATGTTGTGGTAGCACACAGCTGACCAAGCTTTTGTCTCATGGGCCATGTAGGTGTGTTCATAAGAAAATAAGAAATAGGAGCAGGAGTTGGCCATACGGCCCCTCGAGCCTGTTCCCCATTCAATCAGATCATGGCTGATCTTCGACCTCAACTCCACTTTCCCGCCCAATCCCCATATCCCTTGATTCCCCCTAGACCGAGGAGCCTCAGCGGTTCATTTAAAGTTTAAATCCCTGGTCCCGTTAATTTACAGATACTAATAGATCTCAGTGTTCTGATTTAGGATTTATTTACCAATGAGGCAACAGCGATAAGAACAGCCCTTTTCCCAAACCTCATGGCCCACAAAATTCAAACAGGGCAATAAATAAGAAATCGAAGTCCAGATAGGATTGAGTTGTCGTGAGGACAGGCTCCCAGGGCCCAGGGGCTGCAGGTGTCTCTGAGGCCAGCGGGCTGGGCAGTCCTGTAATAACATGTATATTGTCACATGATTTGTGAGAGGGGCCAATAAGTGGAATGGTTTGCAATTCTAAAGTAAAATTCTAATATTTACAAGGTATGTTGTTCCCCTGTGACTTACAGTGAAATAAAACTCAATGGGGCCAATTTCTACTTTGAAGAATCGACATTAATGGGGTGGTAAGAATCCAAAGATGGGGTCGTTAGCTTTCACTACCTCCACCACCCTCCCATTCCCCCACCCCCTCACCCCCTAACCCCCTGCCCCAACCCCTCCATCCCCCACCCACTCATCCCATCCCCTCACCCCCACTCCCCCACCCCCTCACTCCCACACCCTCCCACCCTCTACCTCCTTACCCCCTACTGCCCCGCCCCATTCCCAAACCCTCACCCCCTCACCCCTCCACCCCCTCAGCCCCCACCCCCCACCCCCTCACACCCCACCCCTACCCATTAGAACCCAACCCCTCACCCATTCATCTCCCGCCACATCATCCCCAACCCCCATTCCCTCAACCCCCTGCCCCCTCACCCCACAAATCAGGGTCCCAGTGACGTAGTTAGGGCCCCAATTGCCATTTTAAGGGACACACGGGCAGAGCTTGTGAGACAAAAACTCCACCGTGTGTCCTGCCGTCCAAATAGGAAACAGCCAGAAAAAATTAAGAATGTGATTTTTTTGTTGGAGTGGGAGGAGCTGGAGCCCGTCTCGTCCTCCTGACTCCACAAACATACTGCCAGCCCAGCCTGGCCCTGCTCGGCATCACCCCCCACCACCCGACCCACCGAACACCACCGCCATTGCATCTGCCCCACATTCCTGAGGGCCAGGAGCAGCGAGCAGCGTCGAGAGGCCTGATTGACATCCGCAGCCCAGCCGCCAAATCCAAACGAGGCTGGGGTCTGGAAAGCACGGCCTCTTCACCGTGGGAACGGACGGAGAGCCAGCCGATCCCCCGATCGACACAACCCACCCAGTCTTAGGGCCATGGGGAGATAATAACATTTTAGTCCATGTTCTGCAATCATCACCACACCTCAAAGGAAGCAGTAGAGAATTGAATAAAAAAACCATGAACTCTACCTGTAAATATTCCATAAACCTATTATTTCCCGTTGCCCATAGTGAATCAGAGGTTTTATAAGGACGGGGGTATTATGCCAAGTAGTAGCACCAGAGACTCTCATTATCAGCATTGGACCATTACCAGGATCTGGGAGCACTGGGAATGGGGTTCCCAGGATTCTGGGAACATTTTAGAGGGAAGTTCTTGGAGCATATGGGATCATGGGGACAGGGTATTCTGCGATATGGAACTCAGGGGTCTGGGATCATTGGGGAATGTGGTCTCAGAGGGATTGGGATCATTGGGAATGTGGTCACAGGGGGACTGGGATCATTGGGGAATGTGGTCACAGGGGGACTGGGATCATTGGGGAATGTGGTCACAGGGGGATTGGGATCATTGGGGAATGTGGTCAGAGGGGGTCTGGGATCATTGGGGAATGTGGTCTCAGGGGGATTGGGATCATTGGGGAATGTGGTCAGAGGGGGTCTGGGATCATTGGGGAATGTGGTCACAGGGGGATTGGGATCATTGGGGAATGTGGTCACAGGGGGATTGGGATCATTGGGGAATGTGGTCACAGGGGGATTGGGATCATTGGGGAATGTGGTCACAGGGGGACTGGGATCATTGGGGAATGTGGTCACAGGGGGATTGGGATCATTGGGGAATGTGGTCACAGGGGGACTGGGATCATTGGGGAATGTGGTCACAGGGGGATTGGGATCATTGGGAATGTGGTCAGAGGGGGTCTGGGATCATTGGGGAATGTGGTCACAGGGGGATTGGGATCATTGGGGAATGTGGTCACAGAGGGTCTGGGAACATTGGGAATGTGGTCACAGGGGGACTGGGATCATTGGGATGGCGGGATTGTTGTATGAGGAGAGATTGAGTAGACTAGGCCTGTATTCTCTAGAGTTTAGAAAAATGAGAGGTGATCTCATTGAAACATTCAAAATTCTTACAGGGCTCGACAAGGTAGATGCAGGGAGGATGTTTCCCCTGTCTGGGGAGTCTAGAACCAGGGGTCACAGTCTCAGGATAAGGGGTCGGCCATTTAGGACTGAGATGAGGAGAAATTTCTTCACTCAGAGGGTAGTGAATCTTTGGAATTCTCTACCCCAGAGGGCTGTGGAGGCTCAGTCATTGAGTACATTCAAAACAGAGATCGATAGATTTCTAGATATTAAAGGCATCAAGGGATATGGGGATAGTGCAGGAAAATGGCGTTGAGGCAGAAGATCAGCCATGATCTTGTTGAATGGCGGAGCAGGATCAAGGGGCCGATGGCCTACTCTTGCTGCTATTTCTTATGTTCTTATGTTCTTGACTTCCGGGGATAGATTTTTAACTTAATTCCTGGGTGTAAAATTGGCGTTGGGTTCAGCTGTTATAGAACCTCAGCTCCCCCGATTCTCATTTCCATTGATTTCAATCTGGGGCGGTTTCAATAACGGGCTGATCCCCAGGGTCAGTTTTACATCCGGGCATTAAATTAAAAATCTACCCCTTATTGTCCAAATGACATCATAAACTACAGGGATGAAGCTCACATAGTTTACCAGAAAATTGGAACCTGGGATATGAGAGGCAATATAATCTAAATGGTACAATTTTAAAGGAGGTGCAGGAACAGAGAGACCTGGGGATTCACATATATAAATCTTTGAAGGTGGCAGGACAAGTTGAGAAGACTGTTAAAAAAGCATATGGGATCCTGGGCTTTATTAATAGAGGCATAGGGCATGATTTTAGCATAGCGGCGGGATCTCAGCGGCAGGCGGGGCGGGGGGTGTTGGGGGGCAATGTGCATGTGGGAAACCCAGAAAAAAATTTCCGACCTTTTTGCACACAATCGCGACTTAATTGAAGACCCTTAATGTGGCTTCGAGGTTTGGCGTCCCCACACTGCACAGCTAGTGCACTGCGTACCCGAATGACGTGCTGGGAGGTGGAATATTTAAAGGGCCATCGCAAGCCTGGCTTTTGAGGGTGAAAGACAGATTTTAAAGAGCAGCACAGGACCAAGCCAGCAGCCCAGTTCAGTGACTCCTCACTTGAGTTGCTACTGGCCGGGGTGAGGAGGAGGAGGGACAAGCTGAACCCAGGGGTTAGGGGAAGCACCCTGCCTCTGCCACCAAGAAGGCCTTGCTCGAGGTGGCAGAGGAGGTGACCAGAAGCAACAAGGTATCCCGGACTTGGGTGCAGTGCAGGAAGCGTTTCAATGTCCTAACCAGGTCAGAAAAAGTGAGCACAATTACTTATTCACCTGCATTCTGTGGTGCACATCATCCGCTCCCCCTCCCCACACACTGCCCTACTCCGTCACATCACTCCTCACACCCACTTAAGGCTCATCGTCAACTTACCCTCACTTTCTGAGCACTTCCTCACCTCCCCATTTGTGAACCCACCACTATCACTCACCCCAATCCTGATCCTGATCCAATGTGATCAATCTGTTTGATACTCACCCTCTGATGCATCTCTTTCATGGTCAGCCTCACCCAAAGCAATTCATCCATCGGGAGACCCCGCCACCCTCACTCATTCACACGTCTGTACTTTCTCCCCTTGTAGGAGAAGAGAGCAGAAAATGCATGGGAGAGGAGTAGGACTGGAGGGGGGTCACCACAAATCGTGGCCCTTACAGAGGGGCAGGAGGAGGCCTTGGACATCAGCCGAACAGTGGAGTGCCTGGCCGTTGGGGATGCTGAGACTGGCACCCCACAAATATCTAGTGACAGAACTTTAACATCCCTCACACACAACATGGATTGACGTTATCAGTGATTGATCTGTTGCAGATCTCAGTATGCTCATTGCAACATTACTTCTGCGATGATTCTTAATATTGTCGTATGTTCTCTATCAGGGGCGTCATGGACTGAAGACGTGGTCAATGGCGATTCCTCAGAGGAGCTGCCTGCCTCTGAGGGCACACCATCACATTATAGTGAGCCATGCACCAACGCAAATACTCACACATCGGTGGGTCCTATTAGAGAGTTAGTTGGGTTGTCAACTGGTGAGTCACACAAGTAAGCACGAGCAGACACTGGTGGCCGGGGCAGCTGTGGAGAGTCCGCATTGGTGGGCGCACTGCTCTCCGAGCTCTGCTCATCTGGACACAGATGCTGAACCCTGGGGGCCATTGTTGAAAAGGAGAATGATCGAGGTACATCAGCACCTTTGCGACGTGCTGGAAGACTTGCCATGCTCAGTCTCCAAAATAACACAGAGGATGGAGGAGTTCACCTCCAGCACTAGTGGAATGTGGCACTGGTAAGTGCGGGAATGTCTGCGATGGAGGGAAGGCTAGCCTCCATGGCACTTCAAGCACGGCTCACAAATGAATTCATTCAGACCCTGACAACAGCCATGTAGACTCAGGGTGAACAACATTCTGCCGCCTTAGACAGGAGGCAGATACACTAGCACTGGCCTTACAAGGCATCACACATGTCCTCCAAACTGTTGTCCAGCAGAGTGGTAGGAGTGATGTGGCCCTGGACCAGGAGAGGGATGATGGCAAAGGGGACATGGAAGTGGGAACTCCACTCAAAGTGCTCCCACATCTCACCCGTTGCCCATTAAATGTTATAATTCTCACCACCGCTGCCACATCTTGTCCATTCTTGAATCCCTTTCGTGAAAGCGCCCTTGCATGTCCCTCATCATGAACAGCAAGACTTGAAGCCACCCATTGGGTGCGTTTACAATAGGTGTATGTGTGGTTGTAGGACTGTTTTGTGCAAACGGAGGTGGTGAGGTGGGGGTGGTGGGGTGCTGGTGTTGGTTGCTCCAGGTGGTCTGAGAACTTGACTATCTTCACTTTGTAGATCTCCTTATGAGAATCTATCAAATATGAGTGACTCCCCGGCATCACAAGCAGCCAGGTGAGCCACTGCTCTGTCAATGGGTTGCCCATCATCGTCCTCCTCCTCCTCCTCCTCATCCACCCCCTCACCCCTCCTCCTTTTCCTCCTCCTCCTCCTCCTCCTCGTCCACCCCCTCACCCCTCCTCCTTTTCCTCCTCCTCCTCCTCCTCCTCGTCCACCCCCTCATCCCTCCTCCTCCTCCTCGTCCACCCCCTCACCCCTCCTCCTTTTCCTCCTCCTCCTCCTCCTCCTCCTCCACCCCTTCACCCCTCCTCCTCTTCCTCCTCCTTCTCCACACTCAATGTTGATGGCAGGTGCGGCTGCTTCTTGAGCGCATGGGACCTCAGCCACCAGTAACCCTCTCTGTTGAGCAATGTCGTGCAGGACGCAGCACACGAGTATTATTCCACACACCCTCGCCGGTGCGTACTGAAGGGCTCCCCCAGATCGATCCAGGTACCTGAAGCGCATCTTGAGCATTCCTATGGCTTGCTCAATGACAGACCTGGTGGTGATGTGACCGTCGTTGTAACACTGCTGTGCCTCGCTGGTGGTGTCTCTCAGAGGTGTCATGAACCACGTCTGCAGGGGGTAGCCCTGGTCTCCAAGGAGCCAGCCCTTAAATCTGTTTTGTGCGTGGAAAAGGGCAGGGATGTTGGATTTGTGCAGAATGAAGAAATCATGGCAGCTGCCAGGGAATCTGGCACACACCCGCAGAAACCTCTTCCGGGGGGGGGTCACACACCAGCTGTGCATTGATGCAGCGATACCCCTTTCAGTTTACGATCAGTCCTGGCTCATCGGCAGGTTCCTCAGATTGCTACGTGTGTGCAATCAATTGCATCCTGTACCCGTGGGAAGCCAGCCAGAGAGTGGAAACCCACTGCCCTCTCAGTCTGGCTGATGTCGTCGATGGGGAAGTTGATGTAGTCGGATGCCCTGGCAACAAGCCATCCGTCACCTGTCGTATACACTTATGTGCAGATGACTGAGAGATCCTGGTGATGTCACCAGCGGCACCCTGGAAGGTTCCGGAGGTACAGAAATTGAGGGCAGTGGTGACTTTAACAGCCACGGGCAATGCGTGGCCACCAGGCCCAGTCAGGAGCAGCTCTGCATGAAGGAGCCTGCAGATATCTGCGACCACATAGCGACTCAATCTGAGCCTGCGAGGGCACTGCTCCTCACAGAAGTCCAGGAAACTCAGCCTCTGCCTGTAGTCCCTCTCACACGGGTAGTGCCTCCTGTGATCTCAGCCCCTCCGTTGGTCCCCTCTCTGTTCTTCTGCAGGTCCATGTGGCGCACCTCTGCGACTCCCAGAACTGCACGCCGTGCCTGTGCCTCCTCCTCAGATGTAGTGCTGAATAAATCCATTGCGTCCCCCCATCCTGATGATGTCAGTTTGAGGGGGTCCAAAATGTAAGTAAATATGTGTGAACACAAGAATTCTAAGTGTGAACAAACAAATCTCAGTCTAAACACAAAGAACTCCCAGCCAAGGGCCTGTCTGACACAACTGACCGCCCTGTTGCCAAAGCTCACCTTTTATTCACACGTGTTAATCACTGGTTTAAAGGTCCAGATCGCTGCCGGCTGCAACTCACCTCCATTTCCATGACGCCCTTCAGAGGCTACGGGAGACACGCTGAGCAGAGTTAAAATCGTTTCCCTGCCTCAATACGCTAAAAATTAAACCCCTTAATAAATTTAAGCCTCTTAATTGTCACTTTAAATATCGGGCCGCGTGCTTTAATTGGCGGCGGGGCTTTCGGCTTCCTGAAGCGCACGCCCAGGTGCGTCTGGGTCAAAGGCGAAAGTCGGCGGCTTAGAGCTGGGATTCGTTCCCACTCCGAAAATTATCTATTTTCACTGCCCCCCCCACCCACCCGAACCTAGGGGCTAAGATCATGCCCGTAGAGTGCAAAAGCAAGGACGTTATGCTAAACCTTTATAAATCACTGGTTAGGCCTCAGCTGCAGTATTGTGTTCAATTCTGGGCACCACATTTTTGGAAGGATGTCCAGCCCTTAGAGAGGGTGCAGAGGAGATTTACTAGAATGGTACCGGGGATGAGGGACTTCAGTTATGTGGAGAGACTGGAGAATCTGGAGTTGTTCTCCTTAGAGCAGAGAAGGTTAAGGGGAGATTTGATAGAGATGTTCAAAATCATGAGCAATTTTGATGGAGTAAATAATGAGAAACTGTTTCCAGTGGCAGAAGGTTCAGTAACCAGAGGACACAGATTTAAGGTGATCGGCAAAAGAGCCAGAAGTGACATGAGGAAACTTTTTTTTAAGCATTAAGTTGTTCTGATCTGGAATGTGCTGCCTGAACGGGCGGTGGAAGCAGATTCAATAGTAACTTTCAAAAGGGAATTGGATAAATACTGGAGGGGAAAAAATTTACAGGGCTATTGGGAAAGAGCGGGGGAGTGGGACTAATTGGATAGTTCTTTCAAAGAACCGGCACAGACATGATGGGCCGAATGGCCTCCTCCTGTGCTATGATGTTAACTTTACAAAACACACTAAAATATACCAGTCCCTGGAGTGCACCGAGTCAGCTGATCTAAGTGAGAGCAATACTTGGGAGAAGTCAGCCCCGCTTTCCACAGTGTTTCCCACTGGAAAGGGTAAATGGGTGAAGGTCATCTGTGATGCCTCCCATTGCCAAATTTTCACTGTCTAGGACGACACATAAAGAATGGGCAACGACAAACGACAGGCTCCAGCGATCAAATCACATGGTTCCAACTGAGATGTCATTGCACCAAACGGCCCACACGGCAGTGATGGTGAGTTCAATTTCATTCTCACGTTACGGGGGATTACTTACCTTGTACTTATTGGAATTCTGTTTAAAGCTGCAAATCGGAGGGCTGTTGCTGCCTAGTCGACCTGTACCTCAGGGAGAATCAGGACCTACAGGAGAAGAGGGGAGAATATGGAGAGGGGGGCAAACAATAAATACAGGTGAAGCTAATGTGGGGGTAGTGAGGAGTTGGGATGCAGAGCAGATAATGAGGTTTATTAGAGAGCATGTTATGCGGAATGACACAGCTTGTGTACATTATTACAACCTACTGATAACCCGCAAGGGGTGATACTTATTTATATCAATCGACTTTTTTTTCTGCGACTGACACACAGGGGCTTTGTGATTTTCTCTCTCTGTTTCCCACAGGAACTGTACTGAATGGAGCAAGTTTCAGCGTTCCCATGGCATTGTTTGAAGCAGTCCATACACCACTGTAATCACCCAGCACGACAGGTGGTAGGAATAGAGGATATCCTGCAGGGGTGTGTAGGATTTGGAAAGTATTTCGCATGTGACCCTGACCATAGCAAGGAAGGAATGTTGTTTTACATTATGATGTTTGCAGAGCATTGCTTCCTGGTTGGAATTAATTTAAATAAATATGTCATGACATTCCCCATTGTTCTAAAACCCACAATGAACCGTTAATTGAGACCTACACTTGAATGTTTTCCTTTGAATGTTTTCTGTACCTCTGTTGCGAGTGGTTCTCCCATCTCTTCATTCACTGAGCAGGAGTCTCTGTCAATGTCACTTTGTGCCTAATCACAGCTGTCTGATCCTCTGAAGGCCCAGTTCTAGATACCAAAATCCCCACTCCCAGTTCCCAGGTACTAAAATCCCCACTCCCAGTTCCCCGGGTACTAAAATCCCCACTCCCAGTTCCCCGGGTACTAAAATCCCCACTCCCAGTTCTAGGTACTAAAATCCCCACTCCCAGTTCTAGGTACTAAAATCCCTACTCCCAGTTCTAGGTACTAAAATCCCCACTCCCAGTTCCCCGGGTACTAAAATCCCCACTCCCAGTTCCCCGGGTACTAAAATCCCCACTCCCAGTTCTAGGTACTAAAATCCCCACTCCCAGTTCCCCGGGTACTAAAATCCCCACTCCCAGTTCTAGGTACTAAAATCCCCACTCCCAGTTCCCCGGGTACTAAAATCCCTACTCCCAGTTCTAAGTACTAGAATCTCCACTCCCAGTTCCCCAGGTAATAAAATCCCCACTCCCAGTTCCCCAGGTACTAAAATCCCCACTCCCAGTTCTAAGTACTAGATTCCCTCTCCCAGTTCTAGGTACTAAAATCCCCACTCCCAGTTCTAAGTACTAGAATTCCCACTCCCAGTTCTAAGTACTAAAATCCCCACTCCCAGTTCTAAGTACTAGAATCCTCACTCCCAGTTCCCCAGGTACTAAAATCTCCACTCTCAGTTCCCCAGGTACTAAAATCCCCACTCCCAATTCCCCAGGTACTAAAATCCCCACGCCCAGTTCTAAGTACTAAAATTCCCACTCCCAGTTGTAAGTACTAGAAATCCCACTCCCAGTTCTAGGTACTAAAATCCCCACTCCCAGTTCTCGGTACTAAAATCCCCACTCCCAGTTCTAAGTACTAGAATCCCCACTCCCAGTTCCCCAGGTACTAAAATCCCCACTCCAAGTTCTAGGTACTAAAATCACCACTCCCAGTTCTAGGTACAAAATCGCCACTCCCAGTTCTAGGTACTAAAATCCCCATTCCTAGTTCTAAGTCCTAGAATCCCCACTCCCAGTTCCCCAGGTACTAAAATCCCCACTCCCAGTTCCCCAGGTACTAAAATCCCCATTCCTAGTTCCAGGTATTAAACTCCCCACTCCCAGTTCTAGGTAATAAAATCCCCACTCCCAGTTCTAGGTACTAAAATCCCCACTCCGTGTTCTAAGTCCTAGAATCCCCACTCCCAGTTCCCCAGGTACTAAAATCCCCACTCCCAGTTCCCAGGTACTAAAATCCCAACTCCCAGTTCCTAAAATCCACACTCCCAGTTCCCAAGGTACTAAAATCCCTACTCCCAGTTCTAAGTACTGGAATTACCACTCCCAGTTCCCCAGGTACTAGAATCCCCACTCCCAGTTCCCCAGGTACTAAAATCCCCACTCCCAGTTCCTCGAGTACTAAAATCTCCACTCCCAGTTCCCAGGTACTAAAATCCCCACTCCCAGTTATAAGTACTAAAATCCTCACTCCCAGTTCCTCAGGTACTAAAATCCCCTCTCCCAGTTCCCAGGTACTTAAATTCCCACTCCCAGTTCCCCAGGTACTAGAATCCCCACTCCCAGTTCCCCAGGTACTAAAATCCCCACTCCCAGTTCTAAGTACTAAAATCTCAACTCCCAGTTCCCCAGGTACTAGAATCCCCACTCCCAGTTCCCCAGGTACTAAAATCCCCACTCCCAGTTCTAAGTTCTAAAATCCCCACTCCCACTTCCTCAGGTACTAAAATCCCCACTCCCAGTTCCCAGGTACTAAAATCACCACTCCCAGTTCCCAGGTACTAAAATCCCCACTCCCAATTCCTCAGGTACTAAAATCCCCACTCCCAGTTCCCAGGTACTAAAATCCCCACTCCCAGTTCTAAGTACTAAAATCCCCACTCCCACTTCCTCAGGTACTAAAATCTCCACTCCCAGTTCTCCAGGTGCTAATATTCCCACTCTCAGTTCTAGGTACTAAAATCTCCACTCCCAGTTCTCCAGGTGCTAATATTCCCACTCTCAGTTCTAGGTACTAAAATCCCCACTCCCAGTTCCCAGCTACTAAAATCCCCACTCCCAGCTCCCCAGGTACTAAAATCCCTACTCCCAAATCCCCAGGCACTAACATTCCCACTCCCAGCTCCCCAGGCTCAAAGGTCACCACTCCTTTAAGGATGGCCCTGGATTTCTGGGACTTTCCTCCCGGGGGAGGGGTCGGGGAAGGGGTGGAGCTTGACCTTTACCCGCTGTAGATGAAAGCCCAACAATACCACTGAACTAAGGAGGCACCTGGAGCCTCCCACCTGATTCTCCGCTGGGCCCCCCATCGTGGGGCTGAAATTCCAATAGTTGGGAATGGTGGAAAGTAAGCACATCATCCATGGGTGGGGGGGTGGGGCATAATTCGGGGCCGGCATTGGTTGTCCCGGGTTCCTGCCCTATTTAACTTGCACCTGAAAGCCTGCTATGGGTGGTCGGGGGTGGGGGGGGGGGGGGTAGATGAGTCGTCTGCCCGCCCACCCCACCACATCTTGGGGGTGTTTCTGGGTCAGTTCTCAGGCTACTTCAGGAATTCCACCACTTATTCCCCCTTTGGGGCCAACGGAGTTCCATTAAAGGCCTCGTAAAGGCCCCAAAAAGTGGTACGGTAAACAAACCTAGAGGGGCGTGTTTACCTCACTAATCATGGACATTTACTCCCTTAGGAGCATGTCACAAAATTACCAGCCTTACCTCATTGGCCCTTCCTGAGTCTCTATTCTCTTGGCGGAGCAGCAGTTTTCCCAGGTGAATGTGCAGCTCCTGGAGGCGAACGTGTATGGTGTGTGTTACTGGGATGGTATTGCAGACTGTTATAAACAGAAAGAAGGAACTTGAATTTATATAGTGCCTGTCACGACCTCTGGACGTCCCAAAGCCCTTTACAGCCAATGAAGTCCTTTTGAAGTGTAATCACTGTTGTAACTACAATTTGCACACAGCAAGATCCCACAGACAACAATGAGATAAATAACCAATTCATCTGTTTTAGTGATGTTGGTTGAGGGATAAATATTGTCCAAGACATCAGGGAAAGCTCCCCTTCACTTCTTCAGAATAGTTCCATGGAATCTTTTACATCCACCTGAGAGGGCAGACAGAGCCTTGGTTTAACATCACATCTGAAAGACAGCACCACCGCCAGTGCAGCACTCCCTCACTAACTGTACTGGGAGTGTCAGCCTGGATTATGGGCTCTAGTCTCTGGAGTAAGACTTGAACCTATGACCTTCTGACTCAGAGGCGAGAGTGCTACCCACTGAGCTAAAACGTTGTTAGTAGAGGCTCACGGACCTTGGGAAACACCTTTGGGCTCATCCTCATCTGGGAGGCTGTCCCCTTAACTTCAGAGACTGCCCTCACCTGCCCTGCCCCCTCTTCCCATGCAGCCCTCACTGCGTTCTCCTGAGGTGGATGCACCTCATAACCAAAGATGTCTCTTTGTCACCATGGCTTTTAAGGGTCCTCAGTAAAGAGAGAAGTTCTATTGTGCTCTGGAAGAATAGCACCCTTCATAAAAGCAACATCCACCCTTACTTTCATTACTATAGAGTCTCTTCGGGCTGCGTCTGGGGCACTTGCAGCATTAGCCAATCAGCTGTGCACCAACGTATCAAGCAAACAACCGATGCATTGTTTACTGGAGTTGTCCATTATACCTGTTCCCTGTAGGTATCAGTGTGTCGAGATCCTGAGCTTTTATCATATGCCGGAATTCCCCAAAGTCCACCGTGTAATAGATCAAACCACTTAGCCAGACATCAACTACCACAAAGGGAAGAGAGTTTCACTCGCTGAACGTTTCGGAGCTGGTTTTGGACCACAACAATCAAATCATGTACATTGATACTCGCGTTCCTGGACATTGTTGTGATTCATTCAGTTTGAGGAAGTCCGCTGTACTTCCACTCTTGGAGATACCCCTACCGGCCCAGAGCTGGAATAAAACTCATGGCTGGAGCAAGGCACTGCCTGCCCTGAATATCAAAATCAAAATCTTGGGCAAAACTGGGAGGGAGGTGGGTGGAGGGGTAGGGGGTGGTGGGGGGTGGGGGGAGTGGGTGGAAATATCAGGGATCAAGGAAGTGAATGGAAATCCAATGTAGCGACATAAACCAGATTCAGTGGGCAAGTGATGGAGTGGCACCCATTCAATCTCCTCTTTGATGGATGGCTAAATGACCGTACAGCTGCATGAAGTGGAGGCAGGCAGGACACCAGGGTGATGTGTATATTGTTAGTTGAACACTAGAGGAACCCCCTGATGGGAGTAAGCATACTGTAGCAATTATACTCCATGGTCTCCGCATACTACCAAATGTTATGTCTTTGGGGAGAAGGTTCCAGAGTCTGAACTAAAAACACCCATTCTATTGCTACATCAGCTGGAGTGTTTATTCGGGCAGAACACAGTACGCCGTCCCTAGCATCGGTGGTAAATATTCTCAGCACTGTCCACACTACCTACATGACTTGGGACTAGATGTAGAAGAGGATGGCACACTTAAAGAAATCTGGAAGGAAATGGTGCCCAACACTATCATTTATCTTGTAGACTGCCCAAAGATTGCTTGCTGCAAAGTTTCCCTTGTTCAACGTGTAGTTCACATCATCGCACAACCTTATAGTTTCTTTCTTTGCATCTCGTTCATACCCCTTCTTCAGGAGAGCACACGTTCAAGAGACAATGTGCAGTTGAAAACCTTCCCATCTGCCGAGGCCACAGCACCTCAACTCCTTGTGAAAGACCTAGCTGCATGATGCACAGTCACATACTGACACTCAGGCTGGTGCGCGCATTGTGCATGCATTCCTTCAACTTCCAACCTGAAGGCCACTTTTGTGCTGTACATGAAGATGGCACCTCATGCGTTTGGCTTTGGTAAATAAATGTGCTGCCATGATGCTGAGCAGCAGGTTGCTGGAGGCAGGAACCCTTCATCCCTGAAACGGTTTGGGTTTTTTTGCCACAAATCGCCTCATAGCTTGGTTCTGGACTTCACATGTAGGCTGAAGCACACCTTTCCTATGCAGGCCTAGTCGTTCTGAACCACGAAGGAGAAGTGTTTGAACACACATCTTAAATGACACAAACTTGGCCCACATTGGGACTTTGAAGAAAGACAAGAAAGACCAAATCGCCTTTTGCCCCTTTTCAGTGTGAGCCTCAAGAACTGTCGGGAGCTAAAGTTGGGATCTACCAGAATCCTTGAGTACTGATACAAATCTGCAACTGGGAAGTGCCGTGTGGATCTTCCAATCAACACCTTCATAACTCCTTCTTGAGCTGTGCAAAGCCATAATAGAGCATTGGGGCTCCTACCTGCCAGTTCGAGATGGTGAGCAGGTTATACTAGTGCCCAGGAGAGTCCACTAACTGCACGGTATCATCTCCATAAAGGAGCACCATCATTCTTTTTGGTCAGGTGTCCATATACAGTGGGAGGGGGGGCCTATGTTTGTGAGTGCACGATTTCTATTTACTACTCCCCCCCACTGTAGCCATTTGTGTGTGACAGAGGGGTCTCCCAGCAGACAGGAGCATCGCCTACAAGCAGGTGGTGCTCATCTGGGTACTAGGGGTAACCCCAGTGACTTGGTCTAGGCCTGAGTGCTCACCTTGACTCAGAGGAGAGACACAGGCAAAATCTTTTCAGATAGGGATGGTCTTGAAACCCTGCTTCCAAAGGACAGACTCTGAAGTTTCCTCAGGACTACAAAAGCATGGAAGTTATGCTAAACCTTTATAAAACACTGGTTAGGCCTCAGCTGGAGTATTGTGTCCAATTCTGGGCACCGCACTTTTGGACGAATGTCAAGGCCTTGGAGAGGGTGCAGAGCAGGTTTACTATAATAGTACCAGGGATGACGGACTTCAGTCACCTGGTGGAGAAGCTGGGATTGTTCTCCTTAGAGTAGAGAAGGTTAAGGGGAGATTTAATAGAGATGTTCAAAGTGATACGGGGTTTTGTCGAGGAGGGTCAGTAAGAAGAGGTCACAGATTTAAGACAATTGAGAAAAGAACCAGATGGGAGATGAGAATTTTTTTAATGCAGCGAGTTATAATGATCTGGAGTGCACTGTCTGAAAGAGTGGTGGAAGCAGATTCAATAGTAACTTTCAAAAGGGAAATTAGATACGTACTTTAAAATGGAAAAATTTGCAGAGCTACGGGGAAAGAGGTGGCTGCAGAGACAGTGGATGCATTGGTTTTGATCTCCCAGAATTGCCTAGATTCCAGAATGGTCCCAGTGGATTGGACGGTGGCAAATGTAACCCTACTATTCAAAAAGGAGGGAGAGAGAAAACAGGGAATTATAGGCCAGTTAGCCTGGCTTCAGTAGTAGGAAAGTGCTAGAATCAATTATTAAGGACGTTGTAACAGGGCACTTAGAAAATCATAATATGATTAGGCAAAGTCAACATGGTTTTATGAAAGGGAAATTGTGTTTGACAAATTTTGACAAAGGTAGTAATCTCAGGATTGCTACCAGTGCCACGGGCTAGTCAGAGTAGGAATGACAGGACAGCTAGGATGAATACATGGCTTGAGAGATGGTGCAAGAGGGAGGGATTCAAATTCCTGGGACATTGGAACCGGTTCTGGGGGAGGTGGGACCAGTACAAATTGGACGGTCTGCATCTGGGCAGGACTGGAACCAATGTCCTAGGGGGAGTGTTTGCCAGTGCTGTTGGGGAGGGTTTAAACTAATGTGGCAGGGGGATGGGAACCGATGCAGGAAGTCAGTGGGAAGTAAAGTGGTGACAGAAACAAAAGGCAGTAAGGGAGAGTGTACAAAACATGACCGGACAGATGGTCTGAGAAAGCAGGGCAAAGACCAAGGGAAGTCTAGATTAAACTGCATTTATTTCAATGCAAGAAGTCTGATGGGCAAGGCAGATGAACTCAGGGCATGGATGGGTACATGAGACTGGGATGTTATAGCTATTACTGAAACATGGCTAAGGGAGGGGCAGGACTGGCAGCTCAATGTTCCAGGGTACAGATGCTATAGGAAAGATAGAGCAGGAGGTAAGAGAGGAGGGGGAGTTGTGTTCTTGATTAGGGAGAACATCACGGCAGTAGTGAGAGGGGATATATCCGAGGGTTCGCCCACTGAGTCGCTATGGGTAGAACTGAAAAATAAGAAGGGAGAGATCACTTTGATAGGATTGTACTACAGACCCCCAAATAGTCAACGGGAAATTGAGGAGCAAATATGTAAGGAGATTACAGACAGCTGCAAGAAAAATAGGGTGGTAATAGTAGGGGACTTTAACTTTCCCAACATTGACTGGGACAGCCATAGCATTAGGGGCTTGGGTGGAGAGAAATTTGTTGAGTGTATTCAGGAGGAATTTCTCATTCAGTATGTGGATTGCCCGACTAGAGAGGGGGCAAAACTTGACCTCCTCTTGGGAAATAAGGAAGGGCAGGTGACAGAAGTGTTAGTGAGGGATCACTTTGGGACCAGTGATCATAATTCCATTAGTTTTAAGATAGCTATGGAGAAGGATAGGTCTGGCCCAAAAGTTAAAATTCTTAATTGGGGAAAGGCCAATTTTGAAGGTATTAGACAGGAACTTTCAGAAGTTGATTGGGAGAGTCTGTTGGCAGGCAAAGGGGCGTCTGGTAAGTGGGAGGCTTTCAAAAGTGTGTTAACCAGGGTTCAGGGTAAGCACATTCCTTATAAAGTGAAGGGCAAGGCTGGTAGAAGTAGGGAACCTTGGATGACTCGGGAGATTGAGGCCCTAGTCAGAAAGAAGAAGGAGGCATATGACATGCATAGACAGCTGGGATCAAGTGGATCCCTTGAAGAGTATAGAGATTGCCGGAGTAGAGTTAAGAGAGAAATCAGGAGGGCAAAAAGGGGATATGAGATTGCTTTGGAAGATAAGGCAAAGGAGAATCCAAAGAGCTTCTACAAATACATAAAGGGCAAAAGAGTAACTAGGGAGAGAGTAGGGCCTCTTAAGGATCAACAAGGTCATCTATGTGCAGAACCACAGGAGATGGGTGAGATCCTAAATGAATATTTCGCATCGGTATTTACGGTTGTGAAAGGCATGGATGTTAGGGAACTTGGGGAAATAAATAGTGATGTCTTGAGGAGTGTACATATTACAGAGAGAGAGGTGCTGGAAGTCTTAACGCGCATCAAGGTAGATAAATCTCTGGGACCTGATGAAATATATCCCAGGACGTTATGGGAGGTTAGGGAGGAAATTGCGGGTCCCCTAGCTGAGATATTTGAATCATCGACAGCTACAGGTGAGGTGCCTGAAGATTGGAGGGTAGCAAATGTTGTGCCTTTGTTTAAGAAGGGTGGCAGGGAAAAGCCTGGGAACTACAGACCGGTGAGCCTGACATCTGTAGTGGGTAAGTTGTTAGAGGGTATTCTGAGAGACAGGATCTACGGGCATTTGGAGAGGCAGGGACTGATTAGGAACAGTCAGCATGGTTTTGTGAGAGGAAAATCATGTCTCACGAATTTGATTGAGTTTTTTGAAGGGGTAACCAAGAAGATAGATGAGGGCTGTGCAGTAGACGTGGTCTACATGGACTTTAGCAAAGCCTTTGACAAGGTACCGCATGGTAGGTTGTTACATAAGGTTAAATCTCACGGGATCCAAGGTGAGGTAGCCAATTGGATACAAAATTGGATTGACGACAGAAGACAGAGGGTGGTTGTAGAGGGTTGTTTTTCAAACTGGAGGCCTGTGACCAGCGGTGTGCCTCAGGGATCGGTGCTGGGTCCGCTGTTATTTGTTATTTATATTAATGATTTGGATGAGAATTTAGGAGGCATGGTTAGTAAGTTTGCAGATGACACCAAGATTAGTGGCATTGTGGACAGTGAAGAAGGTTATCTAGGATTGCAACGGGATCTTGATAAATTGGGCCAGTGGGCCGATGAATGGCAGATGGAGTTTAATTTAGATAAATGTGAGGTGATGCATTTTGGTGGATCGAATTGGGCCAGGACCAACTCCGTTAATGGTAGGGCGTTGGGGAGAGTTATAGAACAAAGAGATCTGGGAGTACAGGTTCATAGCTCCTTGAAAGTGGAGTCACAGGTGGATAGGGTGGTGAAGAAGGCATTCAGCATGCTTGGTTTCATTGGTCAGAACATTGAATACAGGAGTTGGGATGTCTTGTTGAAGTTGTACAAGACATTAGTAAGGCCACACTTGGAATACTGTGTACAGTTCTGGTCACCCTATTATAGAAAGGATATTATTAAACTAGAAAGAATGCAGAAAAGATTTACTAGGATGCTGCCGGGACTTGATGGTTTGACTTATAGGGAGAGATTGGATAGACTGGGACTTTTTTCCCTGGAGAGTAGGAGGTTTAGGGGTGATCTTATAGAAGTCTATAAAATAATGAGGGGCATAGATAAGGTAGATAGTCAAAATCTTTTCCCAAAGGTAGGGGAGTCTATAACGAGGGGGCATAGATTTAAGGTGAGAGGGGAGAGATACAAAAGGGTCCAGAGGGTCAATTTTTTCACTCAAAGGGTGGTGAGTGTCTGGAACGAGCTGCCAGAGGCAGTAGTAGAGGCGGGTACAATTTTGTCTTTTAAAAAGCATTTGGACAGTTACATGGGTAAGATGGGTATAGAGGGATATGGGCCAAGTGCAGGCAATTGAGACTAGCTTAGTGGTATAAACTGGGCGACATGGACATGTTGGGCCGAAGGGCCTGTTTCCATGTTGTAAACTTCTATGATTCTATGAAATTTATTGGAGTTTTTTGAGGATGTAACGAGCAAGGTAGATAAGGGGGAACCAGTGGATGTTGTATATTTGGATTTTCAAAAGGCATTCGATAAGGTGCCACATAAAAGGCTGTTACACAAGATTAGGGCTCATGAAGTTGGGGGTAATATATTAGCATGGATAGAGGATTGGTTAAAGGACAAAAAACAGAGAGTAGGGATAAATGGATCATTTGGCAGACTGTAACTCGTGGGGTGCCTCAAGGATCGGTGCTTGGGCCTCAGCTATTTGCAATCTATATCAATGACTTAGATGAAGGGACCGAGTGTAATGTATCCAAGTTTGCTGATGATACTGAGAATCCCTACGTGGTCAGTTTTTGGTAAAATATTAAGATGCCTATGTGGCAAAGAAGCAGAATGCAAAATGGTTAGAAAGGGTTAATTAGTTAGTAACTGAGATTGGTACAGGTGGCCTGGCCTCCTGCTGGGCCATATGTTTGCGTAGTCAGCAGGTTTGCATTGTCTTATCAATGTAGAGTCTTTGATGTGATTCAAGGACTGGTCTGAATTTCTCCATGTTTATGGCAGATCAATATAGGTAACGAGCTTAGTCAAAGTTGAAAGACATTCCAGGTTGGGAGATAAGGAACAGAAGGAACAGGGAAGAACATTCCAAGTTGGAAGGTGAGGAAGTATCCCCTTTGATGTCTAACAGCAACATGGTCAGCACATGGACGATCTATGATTGGCCGGCAATAATGTAACCTCGCATGGCAACCTGTGCCCGGCTTATGATTGGTGTTGACTCTTGTGTTAATGATGTTCCAACCCCTATCGATCTGTATAAAGGTATGAGTTTTTGTCTTTGTCTTTGTCTCCTTATTCTGTTAGAATTGTTCGGATTCTCTCAGGAATCTGAATTGAAGCTACAGACTAAGACCTGCTATTAAAGTTGTGTTGAACTTTAAAATGTATTCGACTTCAGTTTTTACTGAACCAGACTGAGGGGAAAGAATCCAGATCGTCATTTGGTGGCCCGTATGGGGATCTTAACGGTCGTTCACCGAGAGTTTGAGGAGTGAGAGGCGGATTGTCTCAGACACGGAGGAAGGAAATGGCGCCCCGATGTAAGTAGTCTTAATTTACAACGTCGGTTTTCCTCCAATCCGTCAGTCTGACGACGAATCGTCCAATCGCTAACACTCGTGTGGCGCCCTTACAAGATTCAGGTCAGTCTGGCGAATACACAGAAATAGCAGGAAGAGGTCAGTGGTCGAATATCACTGAGGGTCAGCTCCGGCTGAGGGTCAGCGTACGTACTGAGTGAATAACTTGTAAGCGGTAGGTCAGTGGTTAATATCACTGAGGGTAGTCAAGGTTTAAGTTCCTGGTGATTGGATATAAACAGGAACTAGTGATCAAAATATCACTGAGTCAGGGTTCGAATTCCTGGTGATTGGGTATAAACAGGAACTTCGAGTCCCTGGGGATTGGGTATGAACGGGAACTGATTGCTTGTGCTGATCGACTAAGGGAGGAAGTGCCTGTCTCAACGTGCAGCCTTAGACCGGTTGTTAAGAGGGGAGATCCCCCACGCGAAGGTCAGGACCCTGAAGTGGCCGTAGGGACCATGGGCACTTAGGATTGTGAGGCACAAGCATCAGTACCGTCCTCAAATTCTGTAATAAGCAACTGAGTGGCGATAATACGGTTGTGTTGACTAGTTGAATAAGAATAAAAGACTGGGGAATGTAAATGGCCATTGGGAGGGACTAAAAACTTAGATGCCGCCAAAAAGGCTCAGGAATTAATTTGGAAAAATAACAGAGGTACCACAGCCAAAGAACTAATTGCTTTATGGAGACAGTACTGTAAAAAAAAATATGGATAGAATTAAGTGACTAGACAAATGTTTAAAAGACAGAGACCCGAAAAAGAAAGGTTCTGTTGTTTAAGTGTACTGTCCCTTTAAAAAGCCTATCTTGATCAGTGTTTTTTTTGTCGGTGTTGTGGGCCACGCCCCCTTCTTACTGTGTCTTACGTGTTTTCTTCCTTTGTGTAATGGATCTGTCTTGTCGTGTGTTTAATTCTGATACTGCTGAATTAAAATTGGAGTTATTGAGGTTAAGTGACCTATTAAATTCTGGTTCTTATAAAGTGTGGGCATGTTAAATTCCAGACATGGGATCTTCAAAAAATTGGCATTTTGAATGTTTATTTTGTGATTGGCTGTGGTTTAAAAAGAGGTTAAAAATTAACAGGATAGATTAAAAAAACTATCAGGATCATTGTGATAGGAAAAGTCGGAAAGCTGGAACAGCTCGGAGCGTTGATTATAATCACATCCACTAAAAGTATGTGAAAAAATAGTGTGCAAAAATATAGTATAAAGCAATCCACAAATGTGAGAAGTAAAAAAATCAGTCAAACCTGTGTGAAGAGAAATTTTGAAGGTGGGAACTTAATCTCAAAGGGAGAAGGATCAAGTTACTCCTACCACAAGAGCAAGTTAATGTTAACCCCTTCCATCCCAAGAAGCCAGACTGTCATGCCAAGAGCAGTTCAAACAGATAGAAATGACCCAGTCGGTTGAGAACTGTCTGAGGCTTGCCCAGAACACAGGTGAACATGAGGTAACAATTGGTATAGGTTATATTAGTAAAATTGTCCCAATCACTCGGAAATGCCAAAGGCTACAATTGACTGAGATATAAGTTTTCACGCTACAGTGAAAAATTGATAAGAAAGGAATGTAAAACAAATCATGAAAAGGAAGCCCATTACTTGAGCTATCTACTGACACAGGGTACTAAACGCCTATCAGTTTTACCCTGCCACAGTATGATAAGGAAGTTTTGACAAGTTCTGGGGCTATTCAATTTTATTTGAAATTAATAGTAGAATACAAGATCTGACCAAAGAGGGGAGACCTTCCCTGACAAATTATATAACTTGCATTGAGAATGCTAAGAAAACTCAACAATTAGATCAACACCTCCTAACTCAAGTGTTAAAACAAAGAGCGACATGGAATGGAGGTGGACATCGTAAAAAGAGATAGGCAAATATGGAGACGTAAAGATCTGTGATAAGTGATATAGCAACTGCCTTTGTCTCAGTTGTTAACACCATTGATTTGACAACATTAGATCAAAAGGTCAGAGATTTAGGGTCTCGCATTAAAGATATATTAAAAGATAAATGAAAATACAGATAAGGAATTGTCTGAGGATCAAATGCTGACCATATATTTGCAAAGGATAGCTACAGTGCTAGAAACACATGCCCAAACCATTAATAAATTAATAAAAGAGGAATATAACGTATCTTAGCAGGCGGCTGCTAATGATATCTGCTTAATGTGGTTACATCTTGAAAACACAGAGATTAGGACTTAGAGTTAGAAATTCCAGTCTGCAGCCCTGCGTACATCTGTATGTGGGAGAGACAGTGTTTATTTCAGACAGGCTGCGTGCTTCAGAGAGAGAGCGAGAGAGGGACTAGGCAATTTCTCTCTCCTGTTTTGTTTTCTGAATTTGTTTCGGGTAAAGGGATTATTCCTTTGGATAAATAAATAATAAATGAAGATTTGACAAATTAATCACTTGGGCTCTCAAGAAGAGCCGCAATGGATTTTCTGTGTTTCTTTTAAAACAGGTGACCCTGGGTTTTTTTGGGACCACGTGAGTGTTGATGGTGCAGGATTACCAAGAGTAGTTACAAAGTTACGGTGCAACCTTTGCTGGAGAAATTTGGAGCAGGAAACGATCCAGTGGTGTTAAAGATTTAAGACTTTAGCTGCAGACATCAGCGGATACCAAATGTCACAGCGTGGTGATATCAACCTGATTCTCTTCTTTTGAAAACATTTTGATTTGTTTTGTTTTAACCTATTTATTGTCTTCTGAGACAGAGTGCTCGAGGTGGGGAGATATGGGAGTTGCATCCAAAAGTAATTACAAGCACTTCATCTCTACTATAAAACCACAAAGCCCAGACATAATTTGTTTCTGAAATTGGAATTGATAAGAAAAATTTATATAAGTTGCTATTTAAGCCCTCGAGAAAGGAAAAAAATTACTTGTAATTTAAGGGGATAATCAAATTATATTTTAAAATAAAGGAAGTCCAGTCTAAATGGTTCCTATTGAATGCTGTGTATCAAAGAAGAATTCTTTTCGAGAGGGAAGAAAATTTTACATTGACAAGTCCTGTCAGTCCAACAATACTGCTCTCAAGTTGGGATAATTGTGAAATGATAGAAGGGACTCGGGCACAATGTAGTGGGATATTTTGGGAAATAAAAAGCGGTTCAAGAAAAATTACGTAAGATGAATAAATTTTGGGATATTGGACCGGACTGTAAATATCGTATCGGACAGTAACGTTCCTCCAGGGCTCATGATAGGTAATATAATGGGTTATGTAAAATTGGATGAGAGGAAGTGATTGAGAATTAAAGTAAGAAACAGAGAAACCAAATGGGAATTTCTCTAAATTTCTCTAAAGTCATTGAATTGGGCATGATAAAAAAAATCAATCTGGCATAAATATACAATCTAGTGGAAGTCAGGAAAGTGTAGTTGAGAATAGTAAATTGATAGCTTTCTCGTGGAGATATTTGTGTCCTTGCCTATAATGAATAATGAGAAAACTACACTCAATAGCCTGGCCACTACCCTGACATCGGGACCATGCAGGGGGAGATAAGCACTCTAGATACCCCTGATCTTTTTGATAAGATAACCTGAAAACCTAAGAATGGCTACAGTGGACATAAAAGATAAAAATGTATGTTGCCATCATCTGAAACGGAGATCAGGATGAAGAACATGATTACAAAGGCCTATGGCCTGGTGAGCTATTGCAACCACTCTTTAAACAAACCAGTTGCTTTTACAGGACTGAATCCTACAGGACATATGATGTGTGCCATGGAAAATGTTCGGAAATACCATGAGGAAGAAGAGACTAGCCAGCAGAAAGTTAATATCCAAGAATACTAAGCTCATTCCTATGAGATGCTGCTAGTATGCAGAGATACATGAAGAAGATACAGTGAAGAATGAGTCTCAGACAGGCTCAGTTACTTGACAACAGCACAACAGGAAAATGGTTAATGTGGTCCAGGCGAGTGAGAAATCCTTTTAAACATGGCACTGACACATGGTCCATAGAGAAACCAACTAATTAATGAAACAGTCAGGAAACACTGGTATCAATCAAAAGGACTGAAATTAAAGTAAAGAGGGACACAGTAATTTGGATTTTCAAAATTCAGGGTTAGGTTCCCATCAGTTAACAATAAAATTGGGAGAAACAATATTTAGAAGATATCCGCACGATGGATACAAAATTACAAGATTATGAGGGGCTCAGATAAAGTAGACAGGAAGTACCTGTTTCCCCTAGCAGAGGTTCAAGAACTAGAGGACGTAGATTTAAGCTGATTGGCTGGAACAAAATTAAAGGGCTGTGTTACGAGACATGCTGTCACTGTGTGTCCACATAGTGTTGGACACAGCCTAGAAGCACAGTGTGGGTTTAACAATACCGGTACCAATCCGGATATTAACTGTACCATGGAGGCCCTAGAGGCGGATCTAAAACCCACTTAAGTGGTATATGCCGGAGAGGGCGAATATTGTGTTACAACTAATTTGAAAACGTTTAAATATGCCAATCTAACTTGTGATATTTTAAGTCCAGAATTCTACTCCATTTCTGAAGTCCTGGTTCGGATTGGACCCGAGGAACTGGTAGAGATACACCGGCATAACCTCACCACCTTACAAGTTTCTGAGAATGTCAGAAAGGACTTAAAAGAATATCAGGACACATTTGGGTATCTGACACCCCTGTTGCCTAAATACTTGAAAGCATTGCGAATGGAGATACGCCTCTCCCAGAAGGTTTATTATAACCTACAACAGGACAATAACAACATTAAGCATGACAGTGACCAAATTAAAGTCACCACCTGGTGAAATGACCTCTGGAATTTGGGACTGAATATACAGATCCATCTTTGGATTAGATTAATTTCATATGTATTAGTCGTAGTGCAGTTTGTTGTAATGTGCTTCTTGATTTTCATTGCATGTAATAAATGTAAGCAGAGGATGAAGGGTTTGGCAAAGATAGTAAAACAGAGCCTGGGTGAGAATGTCCCCATTGTCTCTGTGGTTTCAACTAAGAACACATCTTAATGGTACCGGGAGTAGCACCCGCTGGGGTAAGGTGCATGTAAAAGGGAAGACAATCATAGTTTGATAGGATTATCAGATGCTCTGCCTCTCTTCCACCCAGACTGGTGGCCAACACGAAGGGAACCTGGTTAAGATGAGGTACAGCATCTAACGGGATATTGTAGGGAGAATTTGGATTAAGGGATATAATGGGGAGGGCACCAATTCACAGGTGTAAAATGGTCTGAAAGGTACCATTCAGTCTAGTTAGGCTGGAAACAAAATATAAAGCACCATGAGATATTTGACTATTGTTAGCCTTTTCAAACTAACATGAATAGGTTTAGCTGACCAAGAACATTCGCAGCTTACTTGAGAGATGTTTAGAAGGAGTCTGTTCCTGAGAACAGATAAGATACAAAGGCGTATTGATGAAACATGTCTGTGTTCTATTGGGACTTCTCTAGTTCAAGGGCTAGTCATATTCATTGTTATAATTCTTATAGTTTATTGCTTACTTAAATGTTGCTGTGCTGCAGAACCTGCAGAACCAGTGAGCACCGTAATAATTGGATATCATAAAATGATAAAAGGGGGGAATGAGAATCCCTACGTGGTCAGTTTTCGGTAAAATATTAAGATGCCTACGTGGCAAAGAAGCAGAATGCAAAATGGTTAGAAAGGGTTAATTAGTTAGTAACTGAGATTGGTACAGGTGGCCTGGCCTCCTGCTGGGCCATATGTTTGCGTAGTCAGCAGGTTTGCATTGTCTTATCAATGTAGAGTCTTTGATGTGATTCAAGGACTGGTCTGAATTTCTCCATGTTTATGACAGATCAATATAGGTAACGAGCTTAGTCAAAGTTGAAAGATATTCCAGGTTGGGAGATAAGGAACAGAAGGAACAGGGAAGAACATTCCAAGTTGGAAGGTGAGGAAGTATCCCCTTTGATGTCTAACAGCAGCATGATCAGCACATGGACGATCTATGATTGGCCGGCAATAATGTAACCTCACATGGCAACCTGTGCCCGGCTTATGATTGGTGTTGACTCTTGTGTTAATGATGTTCCAACCCCTATCGATCTGTATAAAGGTATGAGTTTTTGTCTTTGTCTTTGTCTCCTTATTCTGTTAGAATTGTTCGGATTCTCTCAGGAATCTGAATTGAAGCTACAGACTAAGACCTGCTATTAAAGTTGTGTTGAACTTTAAAATGTATTCGACTTCAGTTTTTACTGAACCAGACTGAGGGGAAAGAATCCAGATCGTCAATACAAAGCTCGGTGGGAAAGTAAGCTGTGAGAAGGACACAAAGGGCTTGATTTTCCCGGGAAATTGCGGGTGTGTTGGGGGCAGGGGGGCTCCGAAAATCGGGGAAATCCTGTTTGGGTTCGGAGCCCAGCTGACAGTTTCCTCAGGACTACAAAAGCAAGGCAGTTATGCTAAACCCTTATAAATCACTGGTTCAGCCTCAGCTGGAGTATTGTGTCCAATTCTGGGCACAGCACTTTAGGAAGGATGTCAAGGCCTTGGAGAGGGTGCAGAGGAGTTTTACTAGAATGGTACCGGGCTACACAGTTGTTGAGATAGTTAAAGTACCTGAAGTACTTAATTTTTTCCACATTTTGGCAGGGGTGCAATTTTGAAGCATCCTCAGCGTGTTTCCCGTGCTGTGCGAAACACTCCTTGTTGCAACAGACATGATTCAGCCAGCAGCCAATGGGAGATGCAAATGATTATTTGACAGATGGGGAGAAAAGGTCATTTAATGCAGCAGGGCACTCTGTCACTTCAGACAAAGTTTTGGATGCAAGATCTTTGTGTTTGCATTGAAGATTCATACTTCCCATTCAAAATTCTGATGTTCAAGCATATTTAATTACTTTGCAGACTCCCTCAAACTCACACCATCGGGATGTAAAAGCTTCTACAATATGTCAAGAGAAAAAGATTAGTGAAGACAAATGTAGGTCCCTTACAGTCAGAAATGGGGGAAATTATAACGGGGAACAAAGAAATGGCAGAACAATTTAACACATACTTTGGTTCTGTCTTCACAAAGGAGGACACAAATAACCTCCCAGAAATGTTAGGGAACCAAGGGTCTAGTGAGAGGGAGGAACTGAAGGAAACCAGTATTCATTTAAAAAATAGTGCTAGGGAAATTAATGGGGCTGACAAATTCCCAGGGCCTGATAATCTACATCCCAGAGTACTAAAGGAAGTGGCCCTGGAAATAGTGGATGCATTGGTGATCATCTTCCAAAATTCTATAGACTCTGGAACAGTTCCTACAGATTGGAGGGTGGCAAATGTAACCCCACTATTTAAAAAAGGAGGGAGAGAACAAACAGGGAATTACAGGCCAGTTAGCCTAACATCAGTAGAGGGAAAATGCTAGAGTCTATTATAATATATGTGATAACAGAACACTTGGAGGGCATTAACGGGATTGGACAAAGTCAGCATGGGTTTATGAAAGGGAAATCATGCTTAACAAATCTACTGGAGTTTTTTGAGGATGTAACTGGTAGAATAGATAGAGGAGAACCAGTGGATGTGGTGTATTTGGATTATCAGAAGGCTTTTGATAAGGTCCCACACAAGAGGTTAGTGTGCAAAGTTAAAGCACATGGGATTGAAGGGAATATACTGGCATGGATTGAGAATTGGTTGACAGACAGGAAACAGAGAGTAGGAATAAACGGATCTTTTTCTGGGTGGCAGGCAGTGACTAGTGGGGTACCGCAGGGATCAGTGCTTGGGCCCCAGCTATTCACAATATATATCAATGATTTGGATGAGGGAACTAAATGTAACATTTCCAAGTTTGCAGACGACACAAAGCTGGGATGGAATGTGAGCTGTGAGGAGGATGCAAAGAGGCTCCAATGTGATTTAGACAAGTTGGGTGAGTGGGCAAGAACATGGCAGATGCAGTATAACGTGGATAAATGTGAGGTTATCCACTTTGGTTGTAAAAACAGATAAGCAGATTATTATCTGAATGGTGATAGATTGGGAAAAGGGGAGGTGCAACGAGACTTGGGTGTCCTTGTACACCAGTCGCTGAAAGCGAGCATTCAGGAGCAGTTAGGAAGGCGAATGGTATGTTGGCCTTCATTGCAAGAGGATTTGAGTACAGGAGCAGGGATGTCTTACTGCAGTTATAAAGGGCCTTGGTGAGACCACATCTGGAGTATTGTGTGCAGTTTTGGTCTCCTTATCTGAGGAAGGATGTCCTTGCCATGGAGTGAGTGCAACGAAGGTTTACCAGACTGATTCCTGGGATGGCAGGACTGACGTATGAGGAGAGATTGGGTCGACTAGGTCTATATTCACTAGAGTTTAGAAGAATGAGAGGTGATCTCATCGAAACATATAAAATTCTAATAGGACTAGACAGACTAGATGCAGGGAGGATGTTCCTGATGGCTGGGGAGTCCAGAACCAGGGGTCACAGTCTCAGGATACGGGGTATGCCATTTAGAACTGAGATGAGGAGAAATTTCTTCACTCAGAGGGTGGTGAACCTGTGGAATTCTCTACCACAGAAGGCAGTGGAGGCCAAGTCATTAGATGTATTGAAGAAGGAGATAGATATATTTCTTAATGCTAAAGGGATCAAGGGATATGGGGAAAAAGCGGGAACAGGGTACTGAGTTAGACTATCAGCCATGATCATTTTGAATGGCGGAGCAGGCCCGAAGGGCCGAATGGCCTACTATTGCTCCTATTTTCTATGTTTCTATGTTTCGAGGATGGGGGGGCGCCATGGCTGCATTCACCACTACATCCGAGGATGAGCAATATCAGCAGCCTTACCAGGCATGGCGTCCACCTCCGCCACGTGCAGCTCCATAACACAGTTGTGCCACAGGCACCTACACAAGAGCACAGAAGGCAACAACAAAGAGATCTACAGACAGGGTCTACAGACCGAGGCTCAGCTTCCTGGACCTCTCTGAGGAGCAGTGCAATTGGAGGCTCAGAGTCAGTCGCCAGGTAGTCACAGACATCTGCAGCCTCCTTCATGCCGAGCTGCTCCCGGCTGGGCCGAGCAGCATCTCCTTACCTGTCGCTGTCAGTCATCACTGCCCTCAACTTATATGAGGGGATATGAGGAAAAACTTTTTTACCCAGAGGGTGGTGGGTGTATGGAATTCACTGCCCGAATTGGTGGTAGAGGCAGGGACCCTCAACTCTTTTAAAAAGTACCTGGACCTGCACCTGAAGTGCTGTAAGCTGCAGGGCTACGGATCGGGTGCTGGAAGGTGGGATTACAATGGGCACCTGGTTGTTCTTCGAGCCGGCGCAGACACGATGGGCCGATTGGCCCCCTTCTGTGCTGTATCTTTTCTATGGTTCTATGGTTCTAACTTCTTCACCTCCAGATCATTCCAGGGTGCTCCCGGGGACATCACTAGGATCTCTCAGTCGTCTGCATACAAGTGCAAAAGGCAGGTCACCGACGGCTTGTTTCACAGGGCCTCGCACTACGTCAACTTCCCCATGGACAACCTCAACCAGTCGGAGAGAGCAGTGGGATTCCACTCTGTGGCTGGCTTCCCACGGGTACAGGGTGCAATCGATTGCACCCATATAGCTATACAAGCACCTCGACACGAGCCAGGACTGTTCAACAGGAAGGGCTATCACTCCATCAACACTCAGCACATTTGTGACCACCGCAAAAGATTCCTTCACGTGTGCGCCAGATACCCTGGCAGCTGCCACGATTCCTTCATCCTCCGGGAGTCCCACATCCCGCCCCTCTTCCACGCACCGAACACCCGCAAGGGCTGGCTCCTCGGGGACAAGGGATACCCCCTGCACACGTGGCTCATGACACCTCTGAGGAACCCCATCACCGAGCAACAGCGTCGATATAACGACAGCCACATCGCCACCAGGTCTACAATTGAGCTATAGGGCTACTCAAGATGCGCTTCAGGTGCCTCGATCATTCTGGGGGAGCGTTTCAATACGCACCAGACAGAGTGGGACACATTATAGTCATGTGTTGTGCCCTGCATAACATGGCACAACAGAGAGGGGTGCGGCTTGAGGAGGCCCCATCCACATCTGCCACCCACATTGAGGAGGAAGAGGCGGAGGATGAGGACAAGGCGGAGGCGGAGGCGGAGGAGGAGGAGGAGGAGCAAGCCATGGGCACAGCAGCGGCTCACCTGGCTGCTCGTGAGGCCAGGGAGTCACTGATATGTGAACGGTTCTCCTAACATCAGACAGTGTGAAGATTCCAGTCCTCACCACCTGGATAGAGCAGTGTCCACACCAGCCCCCCCTCCCCCCGCACAAAACAGTCCTGCAACTACACACACACCCACTGTAGAGTGACCCAATGGGTGGCATCAACTGTCACCGTTCATGGTGAACCTCATGAAAGGGCCCTATCACAAAATCCAGTCAAGAATGGCCAAGACGTGGCAGTAGTGGTGACAATAATAATATTTAATGTGAGTTTAACATAAAGCAAATATAAATAAAAAACATGACCAACCGTCAAACACCCTTGTCCATCCCCTTTGTGGTGACAAAACCTTCACCTTTTGCTTCCGACTACTTCTACGTGGTGCCTCCCCTGTGGCTGCAGCAGAGGTAGTGGCAGGTTGCTCTTGTTCATGCCCTGACCGATTAGATGCTTTGGGCCTATGCCCTCTGGGTTTCGGTGCCCGTGAGGGCCCCTCCAAAGACTGCCCCACCTGCACTGGTTGAGAGGGGGGCAATGGGTGAGACGTGGGGGCGCTTTGAGTGGCGTCTCCATTTCCATATCCCCTTTCGCCATCATCCATCCCCTGGGCCAATCCCACATCACTCCTACCACTCTGCTGGACAACAGTTTGGAGGACATGTGTGAAGCTTTGTAAGGTCACTGCTAGTGTATCTGCCTCCTGTTTAAGGCGGCAGAATGTTGTTCACCGTGAGTCCGAACGGCCATTGTCAGGGCCTCAATGGACTCATTTGTGAGCTGTGCTTGAAGCTCGATGGAGGCTCGCCTTCCCTCCATCGCAGACATTCCCGCACTTACCTGCAACATTATCTCAGAGATGCCCTCATGTCCCCGTGACAGTATCTCAGAGATTCCCTTCTGTACCTGTGCCACCATTCAACTCATGCAGGAGTTGGACTCCTCCATCCTCTGCGCGATTGTGGAGAGTGCGCGTGGCACCTGTTCCAGCACCTCGCAAATGTGCTGCTGCCCCTCGATCATTCTCATTTTAAAGGATGGCCCTCAGGTTTCAGCATCTCCGTTCAGCTGAGCAGAGCCTGGAGAAGATACTCCCACCAACACGGACTCTCCACAGCTGCCCCTGCCACCAGTGTCTGCTCGTGCTCACGTGTGTGTGGTAACTCACCATGTGCGGCCCCAACTAACTGAAGACAGGGACCCACCGAGGTGTGAGTATCTGCGCTGGTGGATGGCTCGCCCAGATGTGACGGTGCCCCCTCAGAGGCCAGCAGGTCCTCTGAGGAATTGTCCTCCACCGTCACAGCGGTCGCTGAAGGCCCTGTAAGAGAACAGAAGGCAATATTAAGCATGATCGCAGATGTGTCATGTTGCGATGAGCATACTGAGGTGCTAAAGAGGGCAAGGCATGTTAACATCAATTCTTATTATGGTGCTGAACGTTAAAGTTCTGTCACCAGACGTCTGTCCTCTGTGAGGACGACTATTTGTTGCGGCCCCCCTCTGGTCCTCGCCCTCTCCTGTGCATTCTGGGCTCCCTTCTCCTATAAGGGGAGAAAGTACAGACGCGTGAGTGAGTGATGGTGACGTGGTCAACCAATGAATGCATTGGTTTTGGTGAGGCTGACAGTGAAAGAGATGCATCAGAGGATGAGTATGAGACAGAGCCATGAGATTGTATGAGGATTGGGTTGAGTGTTAGTGGTGGGGTGAGTAATGGGGAGGTGAGGAAGTGCAGGTAAGTTGAGGATGAGCTTTGAGTGGGTGTGAGGAGTGATGTGATAGAGTAGTGTTGGCAGTGCAGAATGAGTTGGGGGGTGGGAGCAGTGATGTGGAAGACGGAGTGTAGGAGAATCAGTAAGTGTACTCACTTTGACTGACCTAGTTAGGTCATTGAAACGCTTCCTGCACTGGATCCAGGTGTGGGAGATGTTGCTGCTGCTGGTGACCTCCTGTGCCACCTCGAGCCAGGCCTTCTTGGTGGCAGAGGCAGGTCACTTCCTCCCATCCGCCAGATAGAACACATCCCTCCTCCTCCTCACCCCATCCAGTAGCACCTGGAGTGAGGCATCACTGAATCTTGGAGCAGCCTTTCCCCTGAGCTGCTCCATTGTGGTGTGTGGGTGTTTGCTCCAGGAGCAGCCATTGGAGGACTGTCCCTTTAAATAGAACTCCTCCAGCTGACAGCCTGTGATGCGGGTGCGCAGTCCGCCCGCTGCGCAGCTTTCGGACGGTAAACCCGGAAGCCACGTTAAGTGGCTCCAATTTACCCGCGATTGCGTGGGAAATGGACATTTTTTATTGGTTGGGTTTCCCACGCACCCAATCACCACCCGCTACCATCCCGCCTCCCCACTAATATCGGGGCCAAAGAGTCTGCAAAAGGATATAGACAGGTTAGGTGAATGGGCAAGAAGGTGGCAGATGGAGTATAATGTGGGGAAATATGAGGTTATTCACTTTGGTAGGAAGAATAGAAAAACAGAATATTTTTTAAATGGTGAGAAACTATTAAATATTGGTGTTCGGAGGGATTTGGGATTCTTTGTGCACGAAACACAAACAGTTAACATACACTGTTAACTGTTTGTGTTTCGTGTACAAGGAATCCCAAATCCCTTATTGCAATGGGGTTGGAGTACAAGAGTAAGGAAGTCTTGCTACAATTGTACAGGGCTTTGGTGCAGTTTTGTTCTCTTTACCTATGGAGAGATACACTTGCCTTAGAGGTGGTGCAACAAAGGTTCATTAGATTGATTGCTGCAATGAGAGGGTTGTCCTATGAAGAACGATTGAGTAGAATAGGTCCATACTCTCTGGAGTTAGAAGAATGAGAGGTGATCTCATGGAAATGTATAAGATTCTAAGAGGGCTTGATAGGGTAGATGCTCAGAGGCTGTTTCCCTTGGCTGCAGAATCTAGAACTAGGGGGCATAGTACAGGATAAGGAGTCGGACATTTAGGACTGAGATGAGGAGGAATTTCTCCACTCAGAGGGTCGTGAATCTTTGGAATTTTCTGCCGCAGAGGGCTGTGGATGCTGAGTCATTGAGTATATTCAAGACTGAGATGGATAGATTTTTGGACTCTAGGGGAAATCAAGGGATATGGGGATCGGGCAGGAAAGTGGAGTTGAGGTCGAAGGTCAGCCATGATCTTACTGAATGGCAGCGCAGGCTTAAGAGGACGTGTGACCTACTCCTGCTCCTATTTCTTAAAGAGCAGGTGCATGCTTCTGTGTTTCTGTGCTGTAAGAATCCACGACTGAGCAATTAAAAATTAAAATTTTTGAAATGGAAAAATTACTTAGTATAGTGCACACTTAACTCATGAATTATTCATGACTTGGCCCTTTACTATGAGTCATATTTGGTTTCTGGTGCACGCCAAAAGTGAGGTGGGAGCAGAGACTTATACAGGAACATAGGAACAGGAGTAGCCCCTCGAACATGTCCCGCCATTCAATTGGATCATGTCTGATCTGTATCTTAACTCCATCTACCCATCTTCATTCCGTAACCCTTAATACCCTTACCTAACAAAAATCTATCAATCTCAGTTTTGAAAAGTTCAATTGACCCCTGGCCTCAACAGCTTTTTTGGGGGAGAGAGTTCCAGATTTCCACTACCCTCTGTGTGAAGAAGTGCTTCCTGACATCACCCCTGAATGGCCGAGCTCTAATTTTAAGGTGATGCTCCCTTGTCCTGGACTCCCCCACCAGAGGAAATAGTTTCTCTCTCTCTACCCTATCAAATCCTTTAATCATCTTGAACACTTCAATTAGATCACCCTTTAATCTTCTATATTCGAGGGAATACAAGCCCAGTCTATGCAACCTGACCTCATAATTTAACCCTTTTAGCCCTGGTATTATTCTGGTGAATCTGCGCTGCACTCCCTCCAAGGCCAATATATCCTTCCTGAGGTGCGGTGTCCAGAACTGAATTCAGTCTCCAGATGGCTCTAACCAGAGCTCTGTACAGTTGTTTTCATCCCTTTGTATTCCAGCCCTCTTGAGATAAAAGCCAACATTCCGTTAGACTTTTTAATAATATTTTGTACCTGTCCACTAGCTTTTAGTGATTTCTGTACTTAGACTCCTAAATCTCTCTGCTCCTCCACAGTTCCAAGCTTCTCAACATTTAGAAAATACTCTGATCTATCTTTCTTAGGGTCAAAGTGGATGACCTCACACTTCCCCACATTGAACTCCATCTGCCACAGTTTTGCCCACTCACTGAATCTATCAATGTCCCTTTGCAACTTTCTGCTCCCATCTACACTATTTACAGTGCCACCTAACTTAGTGTCATCAGCAAATTGAGATACAGGGCTCTCTATTCCATCATCCAAGTCATTTATAAATATAGTGAAAAGCTGAGGCCCCAGTACAGATCCCTGGTCACATCCTGCCAATTTGTGTACATATCCATTATCCCTACTCTCTGTCTCCTAATCAATTTCCTATCCAAGCCAATAGATTGCCTCCAATTCCATGTGCTCTCATTTTTGTTAATCTCTTATGTGAACCTTGTCCATATAAATAGCTTCCATAGACAGTCCCTTATCTACCACGTTAGTTACCACCTCAAAAATTCAACTAGGTTCGTTAGACACAATTTACCCTTTACAAATCCATGCCTGCTCTCTCTGATCAAATTCTCCCTAATAAGATTCTAGTAACTTCTCCACAACTGACATTGGACTAACAGATTTATAATTTCCTAGTTTATTTCTCTTACCCTTCTTTAAATAGCGGAGTGACATTGGCAGTTCTCCAATCCAAGGGGACAATTCCTGAATCGAGTGTGTTTTGGAAGATCATGACTAGAGCATCTACAATTTCCTCACCTACTTCTTTTAATCCCCTGGGGTGGAAACCATCAGGTCCTGGAGATTTGACACTCTTTAATCTCATTAGTTTCTCCATCACCATTTTTGAACTGGTATTGAATCTTGTTAGTTCCTGCCCTTGATTTATTTTTAGTTTTCCTTGTATCTCGGGTATTTTATCCTCTTCTACTGTGAAAACTGATACAAAGTTGTTATTTAGTAAGTCTGCCGTTTCCTGATTTCCAATTACAATATCACCTGCGTCTGTCATTAAGGGGCCCTCTTTCTCTTAATATATTTGGGAAAACCTTTAGAGTTGTCCTTGATATCCCTCGTAAGCTTTTTCTCATATTCCCTTTTTGCAGCTGTTACCACTTTCTTTGTATCCCTTTGCTATTCTTTATCTCTCCCCGTCTGCAGGATCTCTACTGTTCTTTGCCTTCGTCTAAACCCTTTCATTTAGTTTTATACTATCTCTCACTTCCCTTGTTGACCAAGATTGTTTAATTACACAAGTCGAGTTCTTGCCCTTTAGGGGGTATGTACAGGTCTTGTATTCTACCAAATACTTTTTTGAACATCTTCCACTGTTCATCCACAGTTTTATCCGTCAGTAGTTCTGCCCAGTCTATTGTGGTCAATTCCTGTCTCATCCCTTCAAAGTCAGCCTTACTTAAAGACCCAAGTCTTGGTTCGTGACTCACCCTTCTACCTCTCAAGCGTAATATCGAATTCTATCATATTATGGTCACTGTTAGCTAGGTGTTCCCTTACCGTTAGATTATTAATTAGTTCAGGCGCATTGCTGATTATTAAATCTAAGATGGCCTGGATCCGTGCTACACTGCAGATCTGCCAGTAACAGTGCCTGGGATCTATTCTATGAAGGAACGCTCCCTTACAATTACTCTGATCCTAGCATACATTATTTATCAACTGCCTACACATTAAAGTCCCGAATAATCGATGATAATATTTTATTCCTGGTGAACTTTATTACTGTAGTACAGTAGCCAGTTCCACTCGAGCAGCTATGCTGCAAATCGTTTGATTCATCGTTTGTACATTCGAACTTTCCATGGTTAACTTCTCACACACCAAAAAAAAACTGCTATTTAAGCCTAAACAAAGAAAATTGGTCCTAATAAGGAATTAAATAATTCTTTAGATATTGACGAGGGATTGGGAAACACTACAACAGATCCCAAAGGATAGCAGCCTGAAACAAAATGGTGGGGAGAAAAACAGGCTGATGGTTGTGGCCAGTTGAGGAGCAGCTTTCTTACATCACCAGAGTTAGAAATAACTCATTAAAGATTCATGGGTGAGTCGAGTGGTTCAGATCTCCACCAATGGGCCAATGGGTGAGTCGAGTTCTCCATCACTGGTTCTGATCTCCACCAATGGACCAATGGGTGAGTAGAGTTCTCCATCACTGGTTCTGATCTCCACCAATGAGCAAATGGGTGAGTAGAGTTCTCCATCACTGGTTCTGATCTCCACCAATGAGCCAATGGGTGAGTCGAGTTCTCCATCACTGGTTCTGATCTCCACCAATGAGCCAATGGGTGAGTAGAGTTCTCCATCACTGGTTCTGATCTCCACCAATGAGCAAATGGGTGAGTAGAGTTCTCCATCACTGGTTCTGATCTCCACCAATGAGCCAATGGGTGAGTAGAGTTCTCCATCACTGGTTCTGATCTCCACCAATGGGCCAATGGGTGAGTCGAGTTCTCCAGCCCTCCCTCAGATCTCCCTACAGTGGTCATTCAAACCAGGCAACCAACCAATGGATGAGTTTTATCAGCTATTGACCAGGTTGCTCAGTGAATTTTTGGAGTGACGGAGTGACAGAGGTCAGATGGTCAGTGACATCTGTCCCTTACTGCACAATGTCTTTACTCTCAGGTTATACAGAGCTGAACAGATGCTGTCTGTGATGATTCCACAGCTCAAACTATTCTTCCCCCTCACCACTTGGAAACTCAAAAACGGTAAAAGAAATTAAAAGAAAGACAGAAGAAAAGAAAGAAAAAACTTTGATTCATATAAGTACGTTTCACTGCCTCAAGACTGCCCAAAGAGCTTCACAGCCATGTTTACGTTAACTATGTTTGAAATGTAGTCACTGTTGTTACATAGGCAAATGCAGCAGCCAATCGTGCACAGCAAGATCCCACACACAGCAATGTGATAATGGCCAACTAATCTGTTTTTAGGTGTTGGTTGAGGGATCAAGATTGGCCAGGACACCGGGGAGAATTCCTCTGTTCCTCTTCCAAGAATGCAATGGGACCTTTTAGATCCATCTGAGAGGGCAGATGGGGCCTCGGTTTAATGTCTCATTTGACAGTGCAGCATTGGAGTGTCAATGTAGATTATGTGCTCAGGTCTTGGATTTGGGTTTGAATCCACAATCTTCTGACTCAGATTTGAGAGTGCTGCCACTAAGCCAAGTCTGATAGAAAATATCATCTACTTATTCGTCTGAGATGAATAGGAACTTGCTGTAAAATCCAGCCTAAGAATCGCACAGGCAGAGGGTCAAATCCACGGAAGAGCTGGTCTATGTGTCACATTACTGGGGTTACATGAAATGCTGCTCTGATCTCAGCACTAGCACGATCATTGTGAACAAAATGGGGTCGGCCGTGCACGTCCCAACTAGGGTTCCCAACCCTCCTGGAATGACCGGGAGGTTCTCAGAATCGGGGGCTCCTCCAATCGGCGCTACCTCCGCAGCCTGGGAGATCAGCGAATTAAATTTCACGCCGCAGCGCACCCCACCTCTCCGTGAGATCACCCCCCACTCCGTGACCTCATCCCCCGCTCCCTGACCCCACCCTCCCCGCTCCCTGACCCCACCCTCCTCGCTCCGTGACCTCACCCCCTGCTCCGTGACCTCACCCCCTGCTCCATGACCTCATGCCCCGCTCAAGGACATCACTTTCCCCACTCCGTGACATCAACCCCCCGATCGGTGACATCACCCGCAGAGCCGCTACCGCGCGCAGTGCAGTCAGGAGGGGGGGGGCTGGAGAGTCAGGAATCAGGGGTGTCGGCAATTGGGGAGGCTCTTAAATAAGGGGTCTAAATTTGGGGTTATCTGAAATGGGGAGTCTCCGAAATGGGGAGTTCTCTGAAATGAGGGTTCTCTGAAATGGGGAGTTCTTGATGTGGGGAGTTCTCTCAAATGGGGAAGGCTCTAAAATGGTTGGTCTCTGAAATGGGGAGTTCTCTGAAATGGGGGTTTCTGAAATGGGGAGGTCTCTGAAATGAGGGTTCTCTGAAATGGGGGTCTCTGATGTGGGGAGTTCTCTCAAATGGGGAAGGCTCTAAAATGGTTGGTCTCTGAAATGGGGAGTTCTCTGAAATGGGGGGTCTCTGAAATGGGGAGGTCTCTGAAATGAGGAGGTCTCTGAAATGAGGAGGGGGTTCCTCGATTTTCCATCTTCCCCGCCCCCGGTTTCCCCTCTAGTTCTTTTGCCAATTGTTTTAAATCTGTCACCTTTGGTTTATAAGCCACTTGCCGGAGGAAACAGTTTCTCCCTACTTGCTCTTTCAAAACCCCTCATAATTTTGAATCCTTCTATTAGGTCTCCCCTTAACCTTCTCTGCTCCAAGGAGAACAATCCCAGCTTCTCCAGCCTCTCCACATAGCTGAAGTCTCTCGTCCCTGATATCAACCTGGTAAACCTCCTCTGTACCCTTTCCAAGGCCTTGACATCCTTCCTAGTGTGTGGTGCCCAGAATTTTTTTTTTTTTTTTTTTTTTTAATTCGTTCACGGGATGTGGGCGTCGCTGGCAAGGCCGGCATTTATTGCCCATCCCTAATTGCCCTTGAGAAGGTGGTGGTGAGCCGCCTTCTTGAACCGCTGCAGTCCGTGTGGTGACGGTTCTCCCACAGTGCTGTTAGGAAGGGAGTTCCAGGATTTTGACCCAGCGACAATGAAGGAACGGCGATATATTTCCAAGTCGGGATGGTGTGTGACTTGGAGGGGAACGTGCAGGTGGTGTTGTTCCCATGCGCCTGCTGCCCTTGTCCTTCTAGGTGGTAGAGGTCGTGGGTTTGTGAGGTGCTGTCGAAGAAGCCTTGGCGAGTTGCTGCAGTGCATCCTGTGGATGGTACACACTGCAGCCACAGTGCGCCGGTGGTGAAGGGAGTGAATGTTTAGGGTGGTGGATGGGGTGCCAATCAAGCGGGCTGCTTTATCTTGGATGGTGTCGAGCTTCTTGAGTGTTGTTGGAGCTGCACTCATCCAGGCAAGTGGAGAGTATTCCATCACACTCCTGACTTGTGCCTTGTAGATGGTGGAAAGGCTTTGGGGAGTCAGGAGGTGAGTCACTCGCCGCAGAATACCCAGCCTCTGACCTGCTCTCGTAGCCACAGTATTTATATGGCTGGTCCAGTTAAGTTTCTGGTCAATGGTGACCCCCAGGATGTTGATGGTGGGGGATTCGGCGATGGTAATGCCGTTGAATGTCAAGGGGAGGTGGTTAGACTCTCTCTTGTTGGAGATGGTCATTGCCTGGCACTTATCTGGCGCGAATGTTACTTGCCACTTATCAGCCCAAGCCTGGATGTTGTCCAGGTCTTGCTGCATGCGGGCTCGGGCTGCTTCATTATCTGAGGGGTTGCGAATGGAACTGAACACTGTGCAGTCATCAGCGAACATCCCCATTTCTGACCTTATGATGGAGGGAAGGTCATTGATGAAGCAGCTGAAGATGGTTGGGCCCAGGACACTGCCCTGAGGAACTCCTGCAGCAATGCCCTGGGGCTGAGATGCTTGGCCTCCAACAACCACTACCATCTTCCTTTGTGCTAGGTATGACTCCAGCCACTGGAGAGTTTTCCCCTTGATTCCCATTGACTTCAATTTTACTAGGGCTCCTTGGTGCCACACTCGGTCAAATGCTGCCTTGATGTCAAGGGCAGTCACTCTCACCTCACCTCTGGAATTCAGCTCTTTTGTCCATGTTTGGACCAAGGCTGTAATGAGGTCTGGAGCCGAGTGGTCCTGGCGGAACCCAAACTGAGCATCGGTGAGCAGGTTATTGGTGAGTAAATGCCGCTTGATAGCACTGTCGACGACACCTTCCATCACTTTGCTGATGATTGAGAGTAGACTGATGGGGCGGTAATTGGCCGGATTGGATTTGTCCTGCTTTTTGTGGACAGGACATACCTGGGCAATTTTCCACATTGTCGGGTGGATGCCAGTGTTGTAGCTGTACTGGAACAGCTTGGCTAGAGGCGCAGCTAGTTCTGGAGCACAAGTCTTCAGCACTACAGCTGGGATGTTGTCGGGGCCCATAGCCTTTGCTGTATCCAGTGCACTCAGCCGTTTCTTGATATCACGTGGAGTGAATCGAATTGGCCGAAGACTGGCTTCCGTGATGGTGGGGATATCGGGAGGAGGCTGAGATGGATTATTCACTCGGCACTTCTGGCTGAAGATGGTTGCAAACGCTTCAGCCTTGTCTTTTGCACTCACGTGCTGGACTCCGCCATCATTGAGAATGGGGATGTTTGCAGAGCCTCCTCCTCCCGTTAGTTGTTTAATTGTCCACCACCATTCACGACTGGATGTGGCAGGACTGCAGAGCTTTGATCTGATCCGTTGGTTGTGGAATCGCTTAGCTCTGTCTATAGCATATTGCTTCCGCTGTTTAGCATGCATGTAGTCCTGAGTTGTAGCTTCACCAGGTTGGCACCTCATTTTTCGGTACGCCTGGTGCTGCTCCTGGCATGCTCTTCTACACTCCTCATTGAACCAGGGTTGATCCCCTGGCTTGTTGGTAATGGTAGAGTGAGGAATATGCCGGGCCATGAGGTTACAGATTGTGCTGGAATACAATTCTGCTGCTGCTGATGGCCCACAGCGCCTCATGGATGCCCAGTTTTGAGCTGCTAGATCTGTTCTGAATCTATCCCATTGAGCACGGTGGTAGTGCCACACAACACGTTGGATGGTGTCCTCAGTGCGAAGACGGGATTTCATCTCCACGAGGACTGTGCGGTGGTCACTCCTACCAATACTGTCATGGACAGATGCGTTTGCGACAGGTAGATTGGTGAGGACGAGGTCAAGTAAGTTTTTCCCTCGTGTTGGTTCGCTCACCACCTGCCGCAGGCCCAGTCTCGCAGCTATGTCCTTCAGGACTCGGCCAGCTCGGTCAGTAGTGGTGCTACCGAGCCACTCTTGGTGATGGACATTGAAGTCTCCCAGTTGATGCCTAACCAGCGATTTATAAAGGTTTAGCATAACTTCCTTGTTTTTGTATTCAATGCCCCTATTTATAAAGCCAAGTATCCCATATGCTTTCTTAACTGCATTATCATAGGAAACATAAGAAATCGGAGCAGGAGTAGGCCATACGGCCCCTCGAGCCTGCTCCACCATTCAGAAACTATTTCCGCTGGTTGGGGATTTTAGGAGTAGGGGGCACAGTCTAAAAATTAGAGCCAGACCTTTCAGGAGTGAGATTAGAAAACATTTCTACACACAAAGGGTGGTAGAAGTTTGGAACTCTCTTCCGCAAACGGCAATTGATACTAGCTCAATTGCTAAATTTAAATCTGAGATAGATAGCTTTTTGGCAACCAAAGGTATTAAGGGATATGGGCCAAAGGCAGGTATATGGAGTTAGATCACAGATCAGCCATGATCCTATCAAATGGCGGAGCAGGCACGAGGGGCTGAATGGCCTACTCCTGTTCCTATGTTCCTATAATAAGATCGTGACTGATCTTTGATTTCAACTCCACTTTCCCACCTAATCCCCATAAGCCTTGATTCCCCTAGAGTCCAGAAATGTGTCTATCTATTGAATATATTCAATGACTCAGCATCCACAGCACTCTGGGGTAGAGAATTCCAAAGATTCACAACCCTCTCAGTGAAGAAATTCCTCCTCATCTCAGCCTTAAATGGCCGACCCCTTATCCTGAGACTATGCTCCCTAGTTCTATTAAAAACTCACCAGCCATGGGAAACAACCTTTCAGCATCTACCCTGTCAAGCCTCCTCATAATCTTATATGTTTCAATGAGATCACCTCTCATTCTTCTAAACTCCAGAGAATATCGGCCCATTCTACTCTACCTCTCCTCATAGGACAACCCTCTCATCCCAGGAATCAATCTAGTGAACCTTCGTTGCACCGCCTCTAAGGCAAGTATATCCTTCCTTAGACAAGGAGACCAAAACTGTACACAATACTCTAGGTGAGGTCTCACTAAAGCTCCGTACAATTGTAGTAAGACTTCCTTACTTTTGTACTCCAACCCCCTTGCATTAAAGGCCAACATTCCATTGCTTGCTGTACCTGCATGCTAACCTTTTGTGTTTCTTGTACGAGGACACCCAAATCTCTCTGAACACCAACATTTAATAGTTTCTCACCATATAAAAAATATTCTGTTTTTCTATTCTTCCTACCAAAGTGAATAACTTCACATTTCCCCACATTATACTCCATTTGCCACCTTCTTGCCCATTCACTTAACCTCTCTCTATCCCTTTGCAGACTCTTTGTCCTCCTCACAGCTTACTTCCCCACTTAGCTTTGTATCGTCAGCAAACTTGGATACATTACACTCGGTCCCTTCATCTAAGTCATTGAAAACTTTGTTATAAAAATGTTGTGATTATCAACTTGCCAACTTATTAATTTGCCCTGCCATCTTCAAAGATTTGTGAATATGCACCCCCAGATCTCTCTGCTCTTGCACCCCCTCAAAATAGTAACATTTAGATTTTACTGCCTCTCCACGTTGTTCCTCCCAAAGTACATCACTTCATACATAACCACGTTTAATTCCCCCGCCATGTGTCTGCCCATTTCACCAGTCGGTCTATGTCCTTCTGAAGTCTGCTACTATCCTCACTATTTACTACATTGCCAAGTTTTGTATCATCCGCAAACTTGGAAATTTCACTCCCTATACCCAATCCCAGGTCATTTAAATAAAACAAGAAAAGCAAAGGTCCTAATAGCGATCCCTGGGGGACCCCATTGCATACTTCTCTCCAGTCAGAAAAACATCCCTTCACCACTACTCTCTGCCTCCTATCCCTTAGCCAATTACATACCCAAGTTACCACTGTCCCTTTAATCCCATGTGCTTCTATTTTCCGAATAAGTCTTTTATGTGGTAGTTTATCAAATGCCTTTTGAAAGTCCATACACACAACATCTACTGCCCTTCCTTCATCAACCCTCTTTTACTTCATCAAACAACTCAATCAAGTTAGTCAGACATGATTTGCCTTTAACAAATCCGAGTTGGCTGTCCCTTATTAACCCAAGTTTCTCCAAGTGAGAATTAATTTTGTCCTTGACAATGGTCTCTAGTAGTTTTCCTACCACTGACATTAGACTGATTGGCCTGTAGTTACTGGGTTTATCCTCTCCCCTTTTTTCAATAGGGGTGTAACATTTGCAATCCTCCAGTCCTCTGGCACCACTCCCATATCCAAGCAGGATTGGAAGAGCTTCAGATATCTCCACTCTTGCTTCCCTCAGCAACCTAGGATGCATCCCATCTGGACCAGGTGACTTGTTCACTTTGAGTGATGCCAACCTATTTAGCACCTCCTTTCTATCTATTTTGATCCTATCCAATATCCCCACTCCCCCCTCCTCTACTGTGACATTAACTTCATCCTTTTTTGTGAAGACAGATGGAAAGTTTCCATTCAGTATCTCAGTCGTGTCCTCTGCCTCCACAAGAAGATTTCCTTTTTAGTCCCTAATCGGCCCCACCATTCCGGTAACTATCCTTTTACTTTTTATATATTTATAAAAGATTTTTGGGTTCCCTTTTCATATTACCCACTAATCTTTTCTCATATTGGGCAGCATTTTAGCACCCGCTATCGGGTGCGTTCCTGGCGGGGAGGCCCCGAAAATCGTGAAATCCCGGAGCGGGACCAGAGCCCGCCTCGAACCCGCGCACTTCCGGGTTTCCCACTGACGCTCCGGCGTGCGTGCGCAGCCCCCGCTGGTGGGAATCCCGCAGGCAATTAAAGCCAGCAGGATGCCACTTGAAAGTATTTATTTAGGTATTTCAGGTCATTAACAGACCTGATTAGGGGATTATGTGAGGAGGGGTGGGATTTTAGAGCAACCTGGGATAGTTTCCCGTACTGGGGGAAACACTCCAAGTTCAAATGGACGTGTTTCAGCCATCAGCCTGTGGCAGCTGCAAAGGTCCATTTGACAGGTTGGGGGGGAGACCCTCACTCATTGCAGGAGGCCACTCTGTCACTTGGGACAAAGTTTGGCCTCCACCACCCTCCTCCTAACAATCAAATTCACCAACTTGCACACTTACCCCGGGGTCCAGACACATTTACCTACCTTGTGGACCCCCTCAGATGTACATCTTCTGGATGGGGGCCGCCGTAGCTGCAGTCATGACCTCCTCGGAGGGCGAACAGCATCACCAGCCTCGCCATCCACGCCGTCCAACTCTGACACGTGGAGCTCCACAACACAGTGCTGTGACACATCCACCTGTACAGCAGGAGGGAGGGCTACCGCAGAGAGAGATGCGTCGCAGAAGGCACTACCCTCGCCACAGGGTCCACAGACCGAGGCTCAGCTTCCTGGACCTCTCTGAGCAGCAGTGCACACGGAGGCTCAGAGTCACTCAACATGTAGTCGTGGACATCTGCAGCCTCCTTCATGCCAAGCTGCTCCCGGCTGGCCCGAGCACCATCTTCTTACTTGTCGCTGTCAAAGTCACCACTGCCCTCAACAACTTCTCCTCCGCATCCTTCCAGGGTGCCACCGGGGACATCGCCGACGTCTCTCAGCTGTCTGCACAAAAGAGCCCTGCAAATACACCTACACCCACTCTGCAGTGACACAATGGGTGGCATCAGGTGTGGGTCTTCATTGTGATCCTCAGGAAAGGACATTATTGCACAAACCAGACAAGATTCGCAAAGACGTGGCAATAGTGGTGCCAATATAATATGTGATGTGAGTTGGTCAGAAATTCAACATAAGTAACAACCATGACAAACCCTCAAACACCCTTGTGCATCCCCTTCATGCTCACGACACGTTTGCCTTACGCAGCCTACTGCACATATGTGATGCATGCCCTGTGGCTGCAGCACAGGTAGTGGCAGGTTGAGTGAGGCTGACCGTGAAAGAGATGCACGAGAGGGTGAGTATGAGATAGAGCCATGAGATTGTATGAGGATTGGGTTGAGTGGTAGTGGCGGGATGAGTACTGGCGAGGTGAGTAAGTGCAGGTACGATGAGGATGAGGTTTGAGTGGGTGTGAGGGGTGATGTGACAGAGTAGTGTTGGCAGTGCAGAAGGAGATGTGGGTTGGGGGCGGTGATGTGGCAGACGGAGTGTAGGGGAATGAGTAAGTGTACTCACTTTGGCTGACCTATTTAGGTCATTGGAGCGCCTCCTGCACTGTATGCAGGTGGGCGATATGTTGGTGGTGCAGGTGACCTCCTCTGCCACCTCGAGCCAGGCCTTCCTGGTGAGAAAGGCAGGCCGCTTCCTCCCGCCTGCCAGGAGGAAGATCTCTGTCCTCCCCCTCCTCCTCACCCCATGTATGGATACCTGGAGTGAGGTATCATTAAACCTGGGAGCAGCCTTCCCCCTGGGCTGCACCATGCTGTAATTTTTTCTGTTTGTTGCAGCATCAGTCAGTGGAGGACTGCCCCTTTAAATAGGGCTCCTCCAGCTGACAGATCTTACTGCGCATGCGCAGCCCGCCCGACGCGCAGATCAGCAGTGGGGAACCCGGAGGAGCAGGTAAGTGGATCCAATTAGTGGATTGGATGCTACAATCGCGCGGGGAGCTGACTAATTTCACCGGGCGTGTTACCCACGCGCCCGATAGCCCCCCCCCGCCGAGAACCCGCAGCCCTGGTAACATCGGGCCCATTGTCTCTTTGCCCTTCTTATATCCTTTTTCAATTTCCCCTGCACTCTCTGTATTCTGCCTGGTTTTCGACCGTATTCAGTACCTGACATTTGTTATAAACCTCCTTTTCCTGTTTTATTTTAACCTCTATGTCCTTTCCCATCCAGGGAGCTCTAGTTTTGGATGCCCCGTCTTTCCTCCTTGGTTTGTACCTGGACTATCTCCACCTTGAAGGCCTCCCATTGCTCATTTACTGTTTTCCCGGCCAATCTTTGTTCCCAGTCCACCTGTGCTCGATCCCTTCTCAATTCACTGAAATTGCCTCTCTTCAGCTGGGTATTTTCACCTTTGATTTTTCTTTGTCCCTTTCCATAACTACTTTAAAACTAATTATATTATGATCACTATTACCTCGATGTTCTCCCACTGAAACACACTCCACTTGCCCTACTTCATTCCCCAGAACTAGATCCAGCACTGCTTCCTCCCTCGCTGGGCTAGAAACACACTGATGAAGAAAGTTCTCCTGTCCACATTAAAGGAATTCTTCACCCTCCTTGCCCTTTACGCTGTTCTTTTCCCCAGTCTATATTCGGGTAATTGAAGTCCCCGACTATTACTGTTCTATTATTTTTACATTTCTATGAAATTTGCCTACAGATTTGCTCCTCTCTCTCCTTCTCACTATTTGGGGGTCTATAATAAACACCCAGCAATGTAACTGCTCCTTTCCTGTTCCTTAACTCGAACCAAATAGATTCAGTCTTTGAACCATTGAGTATATTGTCCCTCTGTAGAACTCTAATCTTATCCTTGATCAATACTGTCACCCCCCCACTGCCCCCCCACCCAGCCTCCCCACTCCTTTCTATTTTCCTTCTTGATCCCTCCTGAATACACTGTAGCCAGGAATGTTTTGTTCCCATTCCTGCCTATGTTTAAGCCAGGTCTCCGTTACAGCCACTAGATCATAACCCCAAGTGACAACTTGTGCCTGCAGCTCATCAACCACAAACTCCGTTCCCTGGCCACTGACTCCATCCCTCTCCCTGGCCACTGACTCCATCCCTCTCCCTGGCCACTGACTCCATCCCTCTCCCTGGCCACTGACTCCATCCCTCTCCCTGGCCACTGACTCCATCCCTCTCCCTGGCCACTGACTCCATCCCTCTCCCTGGCCACTGTCTCCATCCCTCTCCCTGGCCACTGTCTCCATCCCTCTCCCTGGCCACTGACTCCATCCCTCTCCCTGGCCACTGACTCCATCCCTCTCCCTGGCCACTGTCTCCATCCCTCTCCCTGGCCACTGTCTCCATCCCTCTCCCTGGCCACTGTCTCCATCCCTCTCCCTGGCCACTGACTCCATCCCTCTCCCTGGCCACTGACTCCATCCCTCTCCCTGGCCACTGACTCCATCCCTCTCCCTGGCCACTGACTCCATCCCTCTCCCTGGCCACTGTCTCCATCCGTCTCCCTGGCCACTGACTCCATCCCTCTCCCTGGCCACTGACTCCATCCCTCTCCCTGACCACTGACTCCATCCCTCTCCCTGACCACTGACTCCATCCCTCTCCCTGGCCACTGACTCCATCCCTCTCCCTGGCTATTGACTCCATCCCTCTCCCTGGCCACTGTCTGAGGCTGAACCAGACCGTTCACAACCTTGATGTCCAATTTGACCCTGAGATGATCCCATATCCGCTCCATCACCAAGACCGCCTACTTCCACCTCTGTAACATCATCCGTCTCTGTCCCTGTCTCAGCTCCTCTGCTGCTGATACCTCATCCATTCCAGTGTTACCTCCAGGCTTGACTATTCCAATACTCTCCTGGCCGGTCTCCCATCTTCCACCCTCCATAAACTTGAGCTCATCCAAAGCTCTGCTGCCCCGTATCCAAACTCGCAACAAGTCCAATTCACTCATCACCCCTGTGCTCGCTGACCAACATTGGCTCCTGGGAACATCCCGATTTAAAAATTCTCACTCTTCTTTTCAAATCCCTCCATGCTCTCACCCCTCCCTATCTCTGTAATCCTCGCTCCTCCCTGTCTCTGCAACCTCGCCCCTCCCTATCTCTGCAACCTCACCCCTCCCTATCTCTGTAACCTCACCCCTCCCTATCTCTCTAACCTCGCCCCTCCCTATCTCTGTAACCTCGCCCCTCCCTATCTCTGTAACCTCCCCCCTCCCTATCTCTGTAACCTCGCCCCTCCCTATCTCTGTAACCTCCCCCCTCCCTATCTCTGTAACCTCGCCCCTCCCTATCTCTGTAACCTCACCCCTCCCTATCTCTGTAACCTCCCCCCTCCCTATCTCTGTAACCTCGCCCCTCCCTATCTCTGTAACCTCACCCCTCCCTATCTCTGTAACCTCACCCCTCCCTATCTCTGTAACCTCGCCCCTCCCTCTCTCTGTAACCTCGCCCCTCCCTATCTCTGTAACCTCGCCCCTCCCTATCTCTCTAACCTCCCCCCTCCCTATCTCTGTAACCTCCCCCCTCCCTATCTCTGTAACCTCGCCCCTCCCTATCTCTGTAACCTCCCCCCTCCCTATCTCTGTAACCTCGCCCCTCCCTCTCTCTGTAACCTCACCCCTCCCTATCTCTGTAACCTCACCCCTCCCTATCTCTGTAACCTCGCCCCTCCCTATCTCTGTAACCTCGCCCCTCCCTCTCTCTGTAACCTCACCCCTCCCTATCTCTGTAACCTCGCTCCTCCCTCTCTCTGTAACCTCACCCCTCCCTATCTCTCTAACCTCGCCCCTCCCTATCTCTGTAACCTCCCCCCTCCCTATCTCTGTAACCTCGCCCCTCCCTATCTCTGTAACCTCACCCCTCCCTATCTCTGTAACCTCCCCCCTCCCTCTCTCTGTAACCTCCCCCCTCCCTATCTCTGTAACCTCGCCCCTCCCTATCTCTGTAACCTCGCCCCTCCCTATCTCTGTAACCTCCCCCCTCCCTATCTCTGTAACCTCGCCCCTCCCTATCTCTGTAACCTCCCCCCTCCCTATCTCTCTAACCTCGCCCCTCCCTATCTCTGTAACCTCCCCCCTCCCTATCTCTGTAACCTCGCCCCTCCCTATCTCTGTAACCTCCCCCCTCCCTATCTCTGTAACCTCGCCCCTCCCTATCTCTGTAACCTCCCCCCTCCCTATCTCTCTAACCTCGCCCCTCCCTATCTCTGTAACCTCCCCCCTCCCTATCTCTGTAACCTCCCCCCTCCCGATCTCTGTAACCTCACCCCTCCCGATCTCTGGAATCTCTCCCCTCCCTATCTCTGTAACCTCACCCCTCCCTATCTCTGTAACCTCGCCCCTCCCTATCTCTGCAACCTCACCCCTCCCTATCTCTGCAACCTCACCCCTCCCTATCTCTGCAACCTCACCCCTCCCTATCTCTGCAACCTCACCCCTCCCTATCTCTGCAACCTCACCCCTCCCTATCTCTGTAACCTCACCCCTCCCTATCTCTGTAACCTCCCCCCTCCCTATCTCTGTAACCTCGCCCCTCCCTCTCTCTGTAACCTCGCCCCTCCCTATCTCTGTAATCCTCACCCCTCCCTATCTCTGTAATCCTCACCCCTCCCTCTCTCTGTAACCTCACCCCTCCCTATCTCTGTAACCTCCCCCCTCCCTATCTCTGTAACCTCACCCCTCCCTATCTCTGTAACCTCACCCCTCCCTATCTCTGTAACCTCACCCCTCCCTATCTCTGTAACCTCGCCCCTCCCTATCTCTGTAACCTCACCCCTCCCTATCTCTGTAACCTCGCCCCTCCCTATCTCTGCAACCTCACCCCTCCCTATCTCTGCAACCTCACCCCTCCCTATCTCTGCAACCTCACCCCTCCCTATCTCTGTAACCTCGCCCCTCCCTATCTCTGTAATCCTCACCCCTCCCTATCTCTGTAACCCTCGCCCCTCCCTATCTCTGTAACCTCACCCCTCCCTATCTCTGTAACCTCACCCCTCCCTATCTCTGCAACCTCACCCCTCCCTATCTCTGTAACCTCACCCCTCCCTATCTCTGTAATCCTCGCCCCTCCCTATCTCTGTAATCCTCACCCCTCCCTATCTCTGTAATCCTCACCCCTCCCTATCTCTGTAATCCTCGCCCCTCCCTATCTCTGTAATCCTCACCCCTCCCTATCTCTGTAACCTCACCCCTCCCTATCTCTGTAACCTCACCCCTCCCTATCTCTGTAACCTCACCCCTCCCTATCTCTGCAACCTCACCCCTCCCTATCTCTGTAATCCTCGCCCCTCCCTATCTCTGTAATCCTCGCCCCTCCCTATCTCTGTAATCCTCACCCCTCCCTATCTCTGCAACCTCACCCCTCCCTATCTCTGTAATCCTCGCCCCTTCCTATCTCTGTAATCCTCACCCCTCCCTATCTCTGCAACCTCACCCCTCCCTATCTCTGTAATCCTCGCCCCTCCCTATCTCTGTAATCCTCGCCCCTCCCTATCTCTGTAATCCTCGCCCCTCCCTATCTCTGTAATCCTCGCCCCTCCCTATCTCTGTAATCCTCGCCCCTCCCTATCTCTGTAATCCTCGCCCCTCCCTATCTCTGTAACCCTCACCCCTCCCTATCTCTGTAATCCTCGCCCCTCCCTATCTCTGTAACCCTCACCCCTCCCTATCTCTGTAATCCTCACCCCTCCCTATCTCTGTAACCCTCACCCCTCCCTATCTCTGTAATCCTCGCCCCTCCCTATCTCTGTAATCCTCACCCCTCCCTATCTCTGCAACCTCACCCCTCCCTATCTCTGTAATCCTCGCCCCTCCCTATCTCTGTAACCCTCACCCCTCCCTATCTCTGTAATCCTCACCCCTCCCTATCTCTGTAACCCTCACCCCTCCCTATCTCTTTAATCCTCGCCCCTCCCTATCTCTGTAATCCTCACCCCTCCCTATCTCTGCAACCTCACCCCTCCCTATCTCTGTAACCTCACCCCTCCCTATCTCTGTAATCCTCGCCCCTCCCTATCTCTGTAATCCTCGCCCCTCCCTATCTCTGTAATCCTCGCCCCTCCCTATCTCTGTAACCTCACCCCTCCCTATCTCTGTAATCCTCGCCCCTCCCTATCTCTGTAATCCTCGCCCCTCCCTATCTCTGTAATCCTCGCCCCTCCCTATCTCTGTAATCCTCGCCCCTCCCTATCTCTGTAATCCTCGCCCCTCCCTATCTCTGTAACCTCACCCTCCCTATCTCTGTAACCTCACCCCTCCCTATCTCTGTAAACCTCACCCCTCCCTATCTCTGTAATCCTCACCCCTCCCTATCTCTGTAATCCTCGCCCCTCCCTATCTCTGTAATCCTCGCCCCTCCCTATCTCTGTAACCTCACCCCTCCCTATCTCTGTAACCTCACCCCTCCCTATCTCTGTAATCCTCGCCCCTCCCTATCTCTGTAATCCTCACCCCTCCCTATCTCTGTAACCCTCACCCCTCCCTATCTCTGTAATCCTCGCCCCTCCCTATCTCTGTAACCCTCACCCCTCCCTATCTCTGTAATCCTCACCCCTCCCTATCTCTGTAACCCTCACCCCTCCCTATCTCTGTAATCCTCGCCCCTCCCTATCTCTGTAATCCTCACCCCTCCCTATCTCTGCAACCTCACCCCTCCCTATCTCTGTAATCCTCGCCCCTCCCTATCTCTGTAACCCTCACCCCTCCCTATCTCTGTAATCCTCACCCCTCCCTATCTCTGTAACCCTCACCCCTCCCTATCTCTGTAATCCTCACCCCTCCCTATCTCTGTAACCTCACCCCTCCCTATCTCTGTAATCCTCACCCCTCCCTATCTCTGCAACCTCGCCCCTCCCTATCTCTGTAATCCTCGCCCCTCCCTATCTCTGTAACCTCACCCCTCCCTATCTCTGTAATCCTCGCCCCTCCCTATCTCTGTAACCTCACCCCTCCCTATCTCTGTAATCCTCGCCCCTCCCTATCTCTGTAATCCTCACCCCTCCCTATCTCTGCAACCTCACCCCTCCCTGTTTCTGTCACCTCCTCCAGCCATCCAGCCGAGATCCCTGCTATCCACCAATACTCGCCTTCAGCTGCCTCGGCCCTAAATTCTGGAATTCCCTCCATAAACCTCTCCGCTTCTCTCTCCTCCTTTCAGATGCTCCTTAAAACCTACCTCTTTGACCAAGCGTTTGGTCACCTGTCCTAATATCTGCTTCCGTGGTTCGTGTCAATTTTTGTTTGATAATCGTTCCTGTGAAGCACCTTCCAACACCATGCTAGTCAGCTTTGCTTTTTCCCTCCATCTAATTCCTGCTCTTTCTACACTAACCTTATTGTGTTGCTATTTGTCCCTGTTAGTTTTCTATGCGCCTTGATCTTCTTTCTGCTGCCATGTCTTGGTCCCCCCCCTCCTCTGCCAAATTAGTTTAAACCCTCCCCCACAGCACTAGTTAACCTCCTCGCGAGGACATTGATCCCAGCCCTGTTGAGGTGAAACCCGCCTGGCTTGTACAGGTCCCTCCTGCCCCAGAACTGGTCCCAATGCCCAGGAATCTGGAGCCCTCCCTCCTGCACCACTTCTCCAGCCACCATTCACCTGCACTATCTCCCTGCTGCTGTGCTCACCAACACGTGGTACTGGGAGTAATCCAGAGATTACCATCTTTGAGGTCCTGTTCTTTAATCTTTTTCCTAACTCCTGAACCTCTGCCTGTGGGACCTCAACCCTTTTCCTTCCTATGTCATTGGTTCCCACATGGACCACGACTTCTGGCTGTTCCCCTTCCTCTCGCAGAAAGCCCTGCACCTGTTCAGTGCTATCCTTTACCCTGATACCAGGGAGGCAACACACCATTTGGGACTCACGTGTGTGGTTGCAAGAACGCCTGTCTATCCCCGTGACTATCGAATCCCCTATAACAGCCTCATTTCTACACTTCCTTGTGCCCTCCTGTGCAGCCGAGTGTCCCACGGTGCGGTCGATTTGCTCCTGACTGCACTCCCCCAAGGTTTCAACACCCTCACTGATATTCAACACTGAGTACCGGTTTGTGAGTGTCACACTCCCAGGGAATTCCTGCACTGCCTGCCTGTTCCTCCTGGTCTGTCTGGTGGTCACCCTCTCCCTCTCCGCCTGAACTCTCTGTATTTGCGGGGTGACCACCTCCTGAAAGGTGCTTTCCACAAAACGCTCGGCTTCCCGTATATCCTGTAGTGACGCCAGCCGTCCCTCAAGCTCAGAAACTCTGATCTCGAGCTCGAGGAGTTGGCGGCACTTCCTGCACGTGCGGTTTTCCAGGACACACAAAGGGCCCGATTTTAGCACCCGCGATCGGGTGCGTTCCTGGCGGGGGGGCTCCGAAAATCGGGGAATCGCGGAGCGGATCGGGAGCCCGGCTCCAACCCGCCCACTTCCGGGTTCCCCACAGACGCGCTGACGTGCGTGTGCAGCCCCCGCATGTGGGACTCCCGCCGACAATTAAAGCCGGCGGGGTGCCACTTAAAGTATTTATTGTGCTATTTCAGGTCGTTAACAGACCTGATTAAGGGAATATGGCAGGAGGGGTGGGATTTTACAAACAACTGGGACTGTTTCCCGTACTGGGGGAAACACTCCCAGTTGAAATGGACGTGTTTCAGCCATCAGCCAGTGGCAGCTGCAAAGGTCCATTTGACAGGTGTGGGGGGAGACCCTCACTCATTGCAGGAGGCCACTCTGTCACTTGGGACAAAGTTTGGCCTCCACCACCCTCCTCCTGACAATAAAATTTACAAATTTGCACACTTACCCCGGGGTCCAGAGACATGTACCTACCTTGCGGACCCCCTCAGATGTACATCTTCCGGATGGGGGCCGCCGTAGCTGCAGTCATGACCTCCTCGGAGGGCGAACAGCATCACCAGCCTCGCCGGCCACGCCGTCCGCCTCTGACACGTGGAGCTCCACAACACAGTGCTGTGACACATCCACCTGCACAGCAGGAGGGAGGGCAACCGCAGAGAGAGATGCGTTACAGGGGGCACTACCCTCGCCACAGGGTCCACAGACCGAGGCTCAGCTTCCTGGACCTCTCTGAGCAGCAGTGCACATGGAGGCTCAGAGTCACTCGACATGTAGTCGTGGACATCTGCAGCCTCCTTCATGCCGAGCTGCTCCTGGCTGGCCCGAGCACCATCTTCTTACCTGTCGCTGTCAAAGTCACCACTGCCCTCAACAACTTCTCCTCCGCATCCTTCCAGGGTGCCACCGGGGACATCGCCGACGTCTCTCAGTCGTCTGCACAAAAGAGCCCTGCAAATAAACAACACCCACTCTGCAGTGACACAATGGGTGGCATCAGTTGTGGGTCTTCATTGTGATCCTCAGGAAAAGGCATTATTGCACAAACCAGACAAGATTCGCAAAGACGTGGCAGTAGTGGTGCCAATATAATATGTGATGTGAGTTGGTCAGAAATTAAATATAAGTAAACACCATGACAAACCCTCAAACACCCTTGTGCATCCCCTTCATGATCACAACACGTTTGCCTTACGCTGCCTACTGCACATATGTGATGCATGTCCTGTGGCTGCAGCACAGGTAGTGGCAGGTTGAGTGAGGCTGACCGTGAAAGAGATGCATGAGAGGGTGAGTATGAGATAGAGCCATGAGATTGTATGAGGATTGGGTTGAGTGGTAGTGGCAGGATGAGTACTGGCGAGGTGAGTAAGTGCAGGTAAGATGAGGATGAGCTTTGAGTGGGTGTGAGGGGTGATGTGACAGAGTAGTGTTGGCAATGCAGAAGGAGATGTGGGGTGGGGGCGGTGATGTGGCAGACGGAGTGTAGGGGAATGAGAAAGTGTACTCACTTTGGCTGACCTACTTAGGTCATTGCAGCGCCTCCTGCACTGTATGCAGGTGGGCGATATGTTGGTGGTGCTGGTGACCTCCTCTGCCACCTCGAGCCAGGCCTTCTTGGTGGCAGAGGCAGGCCGCTTCCTCCCGCCCGCCGGGGGGATGATCTCTGTCCTCCCCCTCCTCCTCACCCCATCCAATGATACCTGGAGTGAGGCATCATTAAACCTGGGAGCAGCCTTCCCCCTGGGCTGCTCCATGCAGTAATTTTTTCTGTTTGTTGCAGCATCAGTCAGTGGAGGACTGCCCCTTTAAATAGAGCTCCTCCAGCTGACAGATCTTACTGCGCATGCACAGCCCGCCCGACGCGCAGATCAGCAGCGGGGAACCCGGAAGACCAGGTAAATGGATCCAATTGGGCTGCGATCGTGCGTGGGGCAGACTGATTTCACCGGGCGCGTTACCCACGCGCCCAATCGCCCCCCCACCCCTCCGCGAACCCGCAGCCCTCCTAATATCGAGCCCATAGTGTCCTGGAGTTCCCACATGACACGGGATGTGCATGAGACCAGCCCCAGCTGTCCTGTCATGTTAGCTAACAGTTATTTAAAACTAAAATAAAAACAGAAAATGCTGGAAATTCTCAGCAAGTGAGGCAGCCTCTGTGGAGAAAGAAACAGAGTTAATGTTTCAGGTGGATGAGCTTTCGTAAGAACCTATATCATTGTTTCGAACATGGACTGCGACTTCTGGCTGTTCCCCTTTCAGGTCATTTAAAACTGTTTGTTTAGCTTTAAGGCTATTTAACTGTTTTGCTAACACTAAAACACTAACCAATAAAAAACACCAACCACTAACAACACTAAACACTAAAAAGACTAACCACTAAACTAAATACTTACACTAACTTAACACTAACCACTAAAAACACTACCAATAAAAAACACCAACCACTAACTTAACACTAACCACTAAAAACACTAACCGCTAAACTAAATACTTACACTAACTTAACACTAACCACTAAAAACACTAACCAATAAACTAAATACTTATCTGTAACGCATCGATTTTAAAATTCTCACTCTTGTTTTCAGATCCCTCCATGGCCCTCGCCCCTCCCTATCTCTGTAACCTCCCTCGGCCCTACAATCCTCCGAGATCTCTGCACTCCTCCAATCCTGGCCTCTTGCGCATCCCCGATTTCCTTCACCCCATCATTGGTGGATGCACCTTCAGCCACCTAGGCCTTAAGCCCTGGAATTCCCTCCCTAAACCTTTCTGCCTCTCCACCTCTCTCTTTAAGACCCTCCTTAAAACCTACCTCTCTGACCAAGCTTTTGATCACCTGTCCTAATATCTCCTTATGTGGCTCAGTGACAAATTTTGTTTGAAAACCAATCCTGTGAAGTAGCTTGGGAGGTTTTACTACGTTAAAGGCACTATATAAATGCAAGTTGTTGTAAATTACCCCCGCCGTTCCTCCTTATGTTGTGACGTCACTTGTTGATTTTTGTGTCTGTCGGTCCTCTGACCTCTGGCGATGGTCAAAGGCTTTTCAATACAACAAACATTTATTTACAACAACAACTTGCATTTATATAGCGCCTTTAACATAGTAAAACGTCCCAAGGTGCTTCACAGGAGCGATTATCAAACAAAAGTTGACACCGAGCCACACGAAGAGATATGAACCAGCAGAGGAGCTGAGGCAGGGCGGAGACGGGTGATACTGCGGTAGTGAAAGTAGGCGGTCTTGGTGATTGAGCGGATGTGGGGTCAGAAGCTCATCTCAGGGTCAAATAGGACGCTGAGGTTGTGAACGGTCTGGTTCAGCCTCAGACAGTGGTCAGGGAGAGGGATGGAGTTGCTGGCGAGGGAACGGAGTTTGTTGCGAGTTTAAGTAAAAAAAAGTAAATGCAGAGCAGGTCAGTCAGTATCTGTAAAGAGAAAAGAAAGGTTAACATTAACATTCACTCCTGAAACTCTACTTTTCTTTTCTCTTCACAGAAACTAAGACCCACTATGTATTTGCAGCATTTTCTGTTTTTATTTCCAATTTCTAGAATGTGTAGTTCTTTTCTTTTAAAGTTTGTTTCTTCATTGTCAAGACCGATTTAAATATTTTAATTTTAAAAATAAATCAGTAACTTCCGGACATTTCTTACTACTTGATAGCAGTACATTTGGCATAAAGAGGATTTTGTGGAGTATCTTGAATTTGATGTGATCTTCCAGTCCATGCTCTCCGGGATGGTCAGATGACCTTGTTCCATCATGTGCTGCTCTGTCATTCTCACTCGTGGGGTTATAAATAGTGCTGCACTTCCTGATTTGTTTGTGTGTACCTTCCATTTAAAGAGCTCTCGTGGTCTGGTAACAGTGAGAATAAAAACCACATTTCAAATGTTGCTCTGTCATCATTTCCCAGCACAGTGTAATCAAATTCCCTGTCGGGCAGCTTTCCCACTCACTGAGGAGAATTGTGGCTGGCCTGGCCCAGTATTGGGGTGTTTATGGGTTGTGGAACTTCAGTTACTACCCACCCTATCCCACTGAAGTGAAGGGGTCCTGTTCCACCCCTGTAGCCAATGGTGGGTTTGACCCGTGTAATCAGTCACTGAGCTAAATATTCCACCGAGTGTGGCATCACAGAAAGTTAACATTCAGGTACAGCAAGCAAGTAGGAAGGCAAATGTATGTTGGCAATTGTTGCAAGGGGTTTGGAGTACAAGATTAAGGACGTCTTCCTGCAATTGTACAGGGCTTTGGTGAGACCTCACCTGGAGTACTGTGTACAGTTTTGGTCTCCTTATCCTATGAGGAAAGATTAAGTAGAATGAGCCTATACCCTCTGGAATTTAGAAGAATGAGAGGTGATCTCATTGAAACATAAGAGGGCTTGACAGAGTAGATGCTGAGAGGATGTTTCCCCTGGCTGGAGAGTCTAGAACTAGGGGGCATGGTCTCAGGATAAGGGGCGGGCGGTTTAGGATTGAGATGAGGAATTTCTTCACACAGTGGGTTGTGAATCTTTGGAATTCTCTACCCCAGAGGGCTGTGGATGCTCAGTCATTGAGTATATTCAAGACTGAGATCGATAGATTTCTGGACTCTAGGGGAATCAAGGGATATGGGGATTAGGCAGGAAAGTGAAGTTGAGGTCGAAGATGAGGTCAAAGTTGCTCTTACTGAATGGAGGAGCAGGCTCGAGGGGCCTTATGGCCTACTCCTGCTCCTATTTCTCATATTTTTTATTATAGGGAAATAAGAGCTCGGGGTTGGTGGGAGGGGAAGAGGGAAATTCAACTCACACTGTTTTCCGCCTTGAAATGGGCGACATGATCGGAACGCACGGCCCGAAGGTGTTGCTGAGATTCCTGAGCCAAATTGAGCCTTGGGCCACTTTTGATTTAAATCGGCGAACTGCAAATGTCATTCGGGCTTCCCGATGGAGCTCACCGGTCCAGGCCTTAGGAATTCAGGCGGACTAGGACACCGGGCCCAGGCCAGTGGGTGGGTCCTGGGGGATGGGGCGGATTGTGGAGGAGGAACAGCCCAGGCTGATGGGTGGGTCCTGCGGGGTGATAGTGGAGGGGGAGGAGCCCAGGCCATTAGCGACCCACAGAAGAGCACTCCTGCTCCTCCTGGCTCCACAGAAACAAAACTTTGAAAGAATGTTCTTCCCTATCTCTGTGCGGTCTCCAGCTGCCTCTTTAAGGACCGCTGGTTTGGCCAATCCAGACCCGGAACAACTGGGCAGAGTAGGCGGGGTGCAAGGTCTGCCCATTTGCTGGCCAATTTCGATCAGGGTCTTAAAACCAGCGTTAAGACCCCGATTTGCATACTCAGGACGCTTAATGCTCGTTTCAGACCGGAATCCTGCACATTTAGAAGTCACAGGCTTCAAATCTGGCAGCTGGCAAACGTCCGGGGGTGGTCGGGCCCAGGGAATTGTGACATGAAATCTGACGTTGATTTAATGCCAAAAAACGATACAACGATGTTGAATTTCAGAACACAGGACTCTATATATTCTAACCATATATAGGCCATAGAGTATATAGATCATGTTGTCTATAGTCCATAGAGGATATGCGTCATGTCCACATATAATCCATAGTGAATATCGATCAGGTCGTATATAGTCCATAGTGTGGATGGTTGATGTCGTATATAGTCTATAGTGTATGTGTTTCATGTTGTATGTGGTCCACAGTGTATATGGTTCATGTTGTATATTGTCCATATGGTTCATGTTGTATATAGTCCATAATGCATATGGTTGAAGTTGTATATAGCCCACAGTGTATATGGTGCATGTTGCACAAAGTCTATAATGTATACAATTCATATATATAGTCCATAGTGTATATGGTTCATGTTGCATATAGTCCATAGTATATATGGATCATGTAGTATCTTGTCCATAGTGTATATGGTTCATGTATATTGTCCATAGCGTAAATGGCAAATATTGTATATAGTCCATAGTGTATATGCCCCATATTGTATATAGCCCATAGTGTATATTATTCATGTTGTATATAGTCCATGGTGTATATTGTCCATGTTGTATATATTCCATAGTGTATATGGTTAATGTTATGTAGCGAATAGAACATATGGTTCATGTTGTACATAGTCCATGATGTATATGGCTCATATTGTATATAGTCCATAGTGTATATAGTTCAGGTTATAGATAGCCAATAGTGTATATGGTTCATGTTGTATAGAGTCCATAGTGCATATGGTTCATAGTGTCAATACACCATAGTGCATATGGTTAATATTGTATATAGTCCATATAGTATAAGGTTCATGTTGTATAAAGTCCATGGTGTATATGGTTCATATTTTATATAATCCATGGCGTATATTGTTTATGTTGTATATAGTCCATAGGGCATATGGTTCGTGTTGTATATAGTCCATAGTGTATATGGCTCATATTGTATATAGCCCATAGTGTCCCTTAGAGTCCAAAAACCTATCAATCTCAGTCTTGAATATACTCAACGACTGAACATCCACAGCCCTCTGGGGTAGAGAATTCCAAAGATTCGCAACCCTGGGAGTGAAGATATTCCTCCTCAACTCAGTCCTAAATGGCCAACCTCTCATCCTGAGACTATGCCCTCTAGTTCTAGCCCCCTGGATGACAAGGAGTATACAGGGTAAGATAAGGCAAAAAAGGGATGCTTATGCAAGATACTGAGATCTCAATACTGCAGAAAACCTAGAGGAGTATAGAAAATACAGGGGTGAAATTAAAAAGGAAATTAGGAGAGCAAAGAGAGGGCATGAAAAAATATTGGCAAGTAAAATCAGGGAAAACCCAAAGATGTTTTATAAATACATAAAGAGCAAGAGGATAACTAAGGAAAGAGTAAGGCCTATTAGAGACCAAAAAGGTAACCTGTGTGTGGAGGCGGAAGATGTGGGTATGGTTCTTAATGAATACTTTGCATCTGTCTTCACAAGAGAGGGAGATGATGCAGAGATTGTAGTTAAAGAGGAGGAGTGTGAAATATTGGATGGGATAAACATAGTGAGAGAGGAAGTATTAAGGGGTTTAGCATCTTTGAAAGTAGATATATCGCCAGGTCCGGATGAAATGTATCCCAGGCTGTTAAGAGAAGCAAGGGAGGAAATAGCAGAGGCTCTGACCATCATTTTCCAAGCCTCTTTGGTTACAGGCGTGGTGCCGGAGGATTGGAGGACTGCTAATGTTGTACTGTTGTTTAAGAAGGGAGAAAGGGATAGACCGAGTAATTACAGGCCAGCCAGCCTAACCTTGGTGTTGGGCAAATTATTGGAAAAAATTCTGAGGGACAGTATTAATCATCATTTAGAAAGGCACGGGTTAATGAAGGACAGTCAGCATGGATTTGTTAAGGGAAGATCATGTCTGACTAACTCGATTGAATTTTTTGAGGCGGTAACCAGGAGGGTCGATGAGGGCAGCGCGTTTGATGTAGTGTACATGGATTTTAGCAAGACTTTTGATAAGGTCCCACATGGCAGACTGGTCAGAAAAGTAAAAGCCAATGGGAGCCAAGGGAGAGTGGCAAGTTGGATTCAGAATTGGCTCAGTGGCAGGAAGCAAAGGTTAATGGTCAACGGTTGTTTTGTGACTGGAAGGATGTTTCCAGTGAGGTTCTGCAGGGCTCAGTGCTAGATCCCTTGCTTTTTGTGGTATATGTTAATGATTTCGACTTAAATGTAGGGGGCATGATTAAGAAGTTTGCAGATGACCGAAAATTTGCCGTGTGGTTGATAGTGAGGAGTGAAGCTGTGGACTGCAGGAAGATATCAATGGACTGGTCAGGTGGGCAGAAAGGTGGCAAATGGAGTTCAATCCGGAGAAGTGTGAGGTAATGCATTTGGGGAGGGCAAACAAGGCAAGGGAATACACTATAAATGGGTGGATACTGAGAGGTGTAGAGGAACAGAGGGACCTTGGAGTGCATGTCCACAGATCCCTGAAGGTAGTCGGACAGGTAGATCAGGTGGTTAAGAAGGCATACGGGATACTTTCCTAGAACTGTATAAAACACTAATTAGTCCACAGCTTGAGTACTGTGTACAGTTCTGGTCACCACATTACAGGAAAGATGTGATTGCACTAGAGAGGGTACAGAGAAGATTTACGAGGATGTTGCCAGGACTGGAGAATTTTAGCTATGAGAAATGATTGGATCGGCTGGGGTTGTTTTCTTTGGAACAGAGGAGGCTGAGGGGAGATTTAATTGAGGTGTATAAAATTATGAGGGGCCTAGATAGGGTCGATAGGAAGGACCTATTTCCCTTACCAGAGATGTCAATAATCAGGGGGCATAGATATAAAGTAATTGGTAGAAGGATTAGAGGGAATTGAGGAGAAATTTTTTCACCCATAGAGTGGTGGGGGTCTGGAACTCACTGCCTGAAAGGGTGGTAGAGGCAGAAACCCTCAACTCATTTAAAGGGTACTTGGATGTGCACTTGAGGTGCTGTAACCTACAAGGCTATGGACCAAGAGCTGGAAAGTGGGATTAGGCTGGATAGCACTTTTTTGGCTGGCACAGACACTATGGGCCATATGGCCTCCTTCTGTGCCATAAATTTCTATAATTTTATGATTCTATCATTGTCTCCAGCCAGGGGAAACAGTCCCTCAGCATTTACCCTGTCAAGCCCCCTCAGAATCTTATATGTTTCAATGAGATCACCTCTCATTCTTCTAAACTCCAGAGAGTGTGGGCCCATTCTACTCAATCTCTCCTCATAAGACAACCCTCTCATCCCAGGAAACAATTTAGTGAACCTTCATTGCACCGCCTCTAAGGCAAGTAGATCCTTCCTTAGATAAGGTGAGATGAGAGGAAAATCATGTCTCACGAATTTGATTGAGTTTTTTGAAGGGGTAACCAAGAAGATAGATGAGGGCTGTGCAGTAGACGTGGTCTACATGGACTTCAGCAAAGCATTTGACAAGGTACCGCATGGTAGGTTGTTACATAAGGTTAAATCTCATGGGATCCAAGGTGAGGTAGCCAATTGGATACAAAATTGGCTTGACGACAGAAGACAGAGGGTGGTTGTCGAGGGTTGTTTTTCAAACTGGATGCCTGTGTCCAGCGGTGTGCCTCAGGGATCGGTGCTGGGTCCGCTGTTATTTGTTATTTATATTAATGATTTGGATGAGAATTTAGGAGGCATGGTTAGTAAGTTTGCAGATGACACCAAGATTGGTGGCATTGTGGACAGTGAAGAAGGTTATCTAGGATTGCAACGGGATCTTGATAAATTGGGCCAGTGGGCCGATGAATGGCAGATGGAGTTTAATTTAGATAAATGTGAGGTGATGCATTTTGGTAGATCGAATCGGCCAGGACCTACTCCGTTAATGGTAGGGCGTTGGGGAGAGTTATAGAACAAAGAGATCTAGGAGTACAGATTCATAGCTCCTTGAAAGTGGAGTCACAGGTGGAAAGGGTGGTGAAGAAGGCATTCAGCATGCTTGGTTTCATTGGTCAGAACATTGAATGCAGGAGTTGGGATGTCTTGTTGAAGTTGTACAGGGCATTGGTGAGGCCACACTTGGAGTACTGTGTACAGTTCTGGTCACCCTATTATAGAAAGGATATTATTAAACTAGAAAGAGTGCAGAAAAGATTTACTAGGATGCTACCGGGACTTGATGGTTTGACTTACAGGGAGAGGTTAGACAGACTGGGACTTTATTCCCTGGAGAGTAGGAGGTTAAGGGGTGATCTTATAGAAGTCTATAAAATAATGAGGGGCATAGATAAGGTCGATAGTCAAAATCTTTTCCCAAAGGTAGGGGAGTCTATAACGAGGGGGCACAGATTTAAGGTGAGAGGGGAGAGATACAAAAGGATCCAGAGGGGCAATTTTTTCACTCAAAGGGTGGTGAGTGTCTGGAACGAGCTGCCAGAGGCAGTAGTAGAGGCGGGTACAATTTTGTCTTTTAAAAAGCATTTGGACAGTTACATGGGGAAGATGGGTATCGAGGGATATGGGCCAAGTGCAGGCAATTGGGACGAGCTTAGTGGTATAAACTGGGCGACATGGACATGTTGGGCCGAAGGGCCTGTTTCCATGTTGTAACTTCTATGATTCTATGATTCTATGAAAACTGTACACAGTACTCCAGGTGTGGTCTCACCAAAGCCC